>NC_046361.1:41828647-42125494 GCF_011125445.2 Fundulus heteroclitus | reverse complement strand
AGAGACAGAACTTTCAAGCAAATACAGAGATAAGCCTCCTAAGGATTCCTGCTTCTATACCTGAGAGAGAACAGAACAAACAGACAAGTATCACAGGGACAAGCAACCAAAGCATATAACACAAACATCACTAGAATATACACAGATATGAATAAATTATTAAGCAAGAGCATGTTATGGCAGCAGAAGCTAACCTTTTATCCATAATTATCTGGATTTAAAGACCTGTGGGTGTATGTGTGAGCGAGCTTGTATATGTGAGGTTTCTCTATTAAACATGAGATTAGAATTTTGTTTTTTTTTGTAGAAATGATGAAACTGTTAGCAGTTTGTGTTTATTTCTTTTGTGATTTTCCATTCGTATTACCAGGAGAGAAACTAATGATTCTATTAAATGACATATCTTTTAACTGTTTTTTTGCAGGCGAAAATATGTCAACAATGCCAACTGTGACATCAAACTGCAATTTGTCTGTTCCAAAAACATGCATCGATGGGACCTCGAGTTGTTTTGATACCTCTGAAGGAATCTGCCTTCCAGCAGAACCTCAAGCCTTGATGACGTCACTTCTGGGGAGTACTGTGATATATCAGATGTCCTGTGTGTTATTTAAAATAAATAAAACTGCATCTACAAACTTGTTTTTTACCTACTTTATATTTATTAGCAGTTTTCACAAAATGGTACATTTCCTGTAGCTCATTCATAGAGAATTAATGAATCAAAGGTCAAGGTAACTTTATTTGTACATGAGGGTAGATTTGGTTGCACATAGAAAGTTGGCTGCATGCACACACTACACACAAACAACACTGACAACATTGAACAGAAGACAATGACATAACACTAACAACAACAGCAAGTGCTCCATGCATAGATATTTAGCTAACAAGTACACATATCAAAATACTGGTAGTTGGTGTCCTGAAAACTACGTTGGCTACATCGATAACTGACAACTTTCTGGGGAAAACCGTGGCTGATCCAGAGAGACAGCATCCATACTACTTTGGATGTGCAGAGCAGCTTTTCTTTCTAGTAATCTTGACGGATTATTAGTTCTACTCCTAAATGCTGACAACCCAGGGTCCCAGACCAGGAAGCAGAGTCGTAGTTTAACAAACGCCTCTTTGCAGCTTCTGTAACTGTTGTCCACCCATTGACCCTATTGAGAGGCTGTTTCTTTCCTTCCCACAGCCAAAACTGAATAGATCAAAACTGATCTAAAAGGAACAAATCATAAAAAATCAAAAACAAAACAATTAATGATACTTAAACTTGTGTCCATGATTTGTCTTTGTGAAACCCCGGACAGAGCAACACAACCACAGTTGTTTTAGACAGTTTTATTATTGCAGAAATCAAATACCGATGGAGATGGGTGCCAATGGCAGGAAACCGGCAAGCAGGACCAGCAGCACGGGCAGAGTGAAGACTTGCAGGCCAGAGCAACAGCAGCAGAAGCTTCACTAGAAGTCCAGAGGTGAGACGGTAACATCCAGCAGACGCAACAAAGACTTAACTGGATACAGAGGTGGCAGGATTCCAACAGCAAGGCAGGGGCAAACCAACAACAAGCAGGCGAGGAGTGAGTGGAGTCTGAAGACGACCGCAGGGAAGTGAAGCAAAGCAGGGAGGCTTAAGTAGGGAGGCTGGCAGGTGGAGTGAGTCTGACTAATTAATGACCAACAGTGTGACTGACTGAGAGGAGTTAAAGGTGAGCTGAGTGAAACTGAGGAGGAGGAACTGAACACTAACAGGAAAAAACACGACTAAAACTTACCCTGACATTACCCCCTACCCCACCCCACCCAAGGCCGGTCACCGGACAGCCTAAAACAAACTCAAACGAAACAACCCGGGTGGTGGAAGGAGGCTCAGGATGGCGGACTAGGATCAAAACCAAAACAAGTCTGACCAGGTTGGGCGGAGGAAGCTAAGGATGGTGGGCTGGGGTCAAAACCAAAATACCCAACCAGGGCGAACCAAACTAAAGAAGAAAACGCAGTCAAAGAAAAAGCAAAGAAACACACCGGGGGAACTAGAGTAGGGTGACCAAACGTCCGTATTTCCCGGGACATGTCCTTATTTCACATCCCGAGTTTTTTTTAGAAAGTGAGGAAATGTCCTGTTTTTTAAATTACCTTCATTGGACCATTAAATTGACAGGCACTAGGGCCCTGCGCATGGCACTGGCGTGTGACGTAATCCCTGAGCCACGTCAGTGCGGACAGCCCTGTTCTAGTCAGAAGATCGATAGCGTGGCTGTCAGTACGCCAACAACAAGCCAAAGCGCAAATGTATGTTTACCGACGATTTACAAAAGAGTTTCCTCCCCCTTTTCAGGTCGGGTTGAGACAAATGGGAGGCCTTGTGCACAGTTTGCAAAGCGGTACATATGTCTCGGGGTCCAATGGAGGTGCAAGGGATCTGAAAAGCCACCTGGAAACAAACTTTATTGTTAAGTGAGGGATGTTTAGATGAGACATTATTTATTTTCATTGTGCTATTCATTCATTACAGGAATTGTTAAGCATTTTTTAATAAATACATTTGAATAAAATTATCATTTGTTATTGGAGTTATTGCTGTTGACTTTTACTGAAAAAGCCATTTTTAATAAACCAACTGTAAAGATTGTGTTATCGTAGATTTACATAGGCCTATGTTAAGTGAGTGCATGCCACAGACATCTCTATGCATGGGAACACAGATCCCCCCCATCCCTCCAACCCCCCGGCTCCAAGGTGTCCTGGTTTTCCTAAATGAAAATATGGTCACCCTAAACTAGAGGGAGTAGGAAACGCCAGAGACAATAGGCGTAAGAAAAACGCCAGAGGACAACAGGCATATGAAAACGCTAGGGGATAAAGAGTGTGAGGTTGGAAGACATGGCTTTTTTAACTTGCGTAGATTTGTGAACATATTATACACGGAGTCAACTGCAACCCCTGAAGTCGCCGTGTCACTTGACGCGGAAAAGGCTTTTGATCGGGTGGAGTGGGACTACTTATTTACTTACTAAATAAATTTGGATTTGGCCCTAAATTCATCTCTTGGGTTCGTGTACTTTACTCCTCACCTATGGCGTGTGTTCGAACAAATTCATTATACTCCTGTTACTTCCCACTCCATCGTGGGACAAGACAGGGGTGCCCTTTATCCCCTCTTTTATTTGCGTTAGCAATTGAACCGTTGGCGATTAAGCTGCGAGCAGAAGATAAGGTTAAGGGCATCTACAGAGCTGATCAGGAGCACAAATTATCTTTATATGCTGATGACCTCCTGCTGTATATTTCAGATCCTCTGAGCTCTCTTCCCCATGCTCTTACCATACTTGAACAATTCGGCACTATCTCGGGTTATAAATTAAATTTACATAAAAGTGAACTATTTAGTATAAACTCTAAAGCCAGGAATATTTCATTTGTAAAGTTCCCTTTTAAAGTTAAATCGGATTACGTGACCTATTTGGGGGTCAAAGTTACTCGCAAATATAAAGATCTCTTTAAAAAAAAATTTTATACCACTTCTTGAGCATACTAAACTAGATTTTCGGAGGTGGAGTGATCTGCCACTATCGTTAATGGGCCGTGTCAACTCTATAAAAATGAACATACTGCCCAAGTTCCTTTATTTATTTCAGTGTATTCCATGTTACATCCCAAAGGAATTCTTTGTGACACTAGATAAACACGTTTCAGCTTTTATTTGGAATAGCAAATCCCCCAGAATTCGTAAAGATTTTATGCAGAGACCTAGACCTATAGGCGGTTTAGCTTTGCCAAATTTTCAATCTTATTACTGGGCAGCAAATATACGAAACATGCTATATTGGATGAGTGACTTTCTACAGAAACCCCGTCTTGGCTTCAAATTGAGTCGTCTTATTGTGGTCAGACTAGTTTACCTGCTTTGTTGACCTCTGCTCTCCCGTTAGAGGTTTGTACCTATAAATGCAATCCTCTGCTATATAATTCCCTGAGAATCTGGGTGCAGTGCAGGAAAAAATTAGGACAACATTTTATGTCAATTAAAACTCCTATCTGTTCAAATCATATATTCCCACCCTCTATGTCTGATTCTGCCTTTAAAATCTGGAAAAGAAATGGACTCAGTGAAGTTAAACACCTTTTCATTGATGGGATTTTTGCTTCGTTCACACAACTCATGGAACAGTTTAATATTCCACATACACACTTTTTCCGCTATTTACAACTGCGGCATTTTGTGAAAAATAGATATCCCACATTTCCTGAACTGCCTGAAGAAACAGCTCTGGATAAAATCATAGGTATAGACATCCATCAAAGGGGGGCGATTAAAAAGATTTATACCATACTGCTAGATCTACAATCTCCTTCTCTCTCTATTATTAAGTCGCATTGGGAGAAAGACCTTGCAATTGCATTAACAGATGAGCTCTGGCAATCCATTCTTCACAGGGTTCACTCTTCTTCAATATGCGCTAGACATGGACTCCTTCAGTTCAAAGTCTTGCACCGGTTGCATTTCTCTAATGAAAAGCTAGCTAAGTTTTATCCAGGGACTGATCCCTTATGTAATCGATGCAGGTCAGAGGTCGGCTCCCTTATTCACACTTTCTGGGCATGTTCAAAACTTCACACCTATTGGTTGGCTATATTCAATACATTCTCAGAATATACAATGTTGCATTTGAACCTTCTGCTCTAACTGCAATTTTTGGAATCATACCCCCCAATAGTTTACTCTCCAAATATAATTCAAATGCAATAGCTTTTGCTACGTTGATTGCGAGACGCCTGATACTATTGAGGTGGAAACAGAAGGCCCCACCCACACATGAACAGTGGCTCTCAGAGCTCATGAGGTTCTTACATTTAGAAAAGATGAGGTGTACACTGGCAGGTTCAACTGCTAAATTTTTCAAAACTTGGCAGCCATTTTTACTATACATGGAAACATTTAAAATGAGTATTTTATCATAACTAAACTACTGTTATATTCTTTTAGTCAGCTATGAACAAATTTTTGTGTTTTTGTCCTTTATTATTTATCTATTTATTGTATTGTTTTTACTTTATTTTTTACTTTTTATTTTTTGGGTATGTGTGTTTTGTGTAAGGGTTATATATGTTAAGTAAGGCAGCGCTGTATAAAACATGAATCCTGTAAAGAATATGCTGTGAAAATTGATAAATAAAGTTTAAAAAAAAAAAAAAAAAAAGAGTGTGAGGTAACGCTGGTGTACAAAGATGATCTAAAACGCCAGAGAACAGAGGGCGTCTAACATGCCAGGGA
Source organism: Fundulus heteroclitus (assembly GCF_011125445.2). Lineage (NCBI taxonomy): Eukaryota > Metazoa > Chordata > Actinopteri > Cyprinodontiformes > Fundulidae > Fundulus > Fundulus heteroclitus. The sequence continues at coordinate 42,120,210 of NC_046361.1, read as the reverse complement.
ACAGAGAATATCTAAAACACCAGGGAAACAGAGAATTTCTAATCGCCAGGAACCAAAGAATATCCAAAACACCAGGAATCAGAGGGCGTCTAACATGCCAGGGAACAGAAAAATCTTAAAATGCCAGGGAAACAGAATTTCTAATCGCCAGGAACCAAAGACTATCCAAAACACCAGGAATCAGAGGGCATCTAACATGCCAGGGAACAGAGGATCTAAAACGCCAGGGAAATAGAGAATTTCTAATCGCCAGGAACCAAAGAATATCCAAAACACCAGGAATCAGAGGGCGTCTAACATGCCAGAGAATAGAGGCGTCTAAACATACCGGGAAACAGACGGCGTCTAAACACGCCGGGAATCAGAGGACATCCAAACACGCCGGGAAATAGAGGACGTCTAACATAACATAGGAGCACAAGAAAGCACTAAGAACTCAAAAAACAAAGAACACTAAGATTAACTCAAAAACTCAAGAACACTAGGATAACTAGTGTTCAACTAACTCAAAAATAAAGGAGTGCTAAACTACTCAGAAACTAAGGCAGAGCTAGAACAACTAAAAACTAGAGAGCACTGGGGTCTTGTGGACGCTGGGACCTTATGGGTACTGGAAGAGCGCAGGAACCCTTTCAGAGCGCAGACAGTGATGGCTGCTAGAAGAGTGGCAGCGGCTAGGTCACATAAAGTCGGAGGAGGATGCCACTGGCACCCACGGAGGCACCCACAGAGGCACCCAAGGAGGCCTCGGACTGAGGCGGAAACGGCACCCAACCCTGACAACTTGAACGAAAAAATAAAACCATTAAATCTGATCTATTAAATATGAGGTCTCTCCCTCCAAAGACTTTGTTAGTTAATGAATTGATTTCCGATAATCAGATTGATTTATTTTGTCTCACAGAAACCTGGCTACAAGAGGACTACGTTAGTATAAACGAGTCAACTCCGTCCAGTTATTTAAATTTCCACATTCACAGATCTACGGGAGGGGAAGAGGAGTAGCAACCACCTTTCAGTCTGATTTATTAATTAGTCCTAGGCCAATTAATAACTACAGTTCTTTTGAACATTTAACCCTCTGTTTCCCTCATCCAAACTGCAAAGCAATAAAACCTCTTCTGTTTGTTGTTTTGTATCATCCACCAGGCCCTTACTCTCAGTTTTTGGATCGGTTGTCAGACTTCTTATCTGATTAGGTGATACACACTGACAAGGTATTATAGTGGGGGATTTCAACATTCATGTTGACACAGAATGTGATAACTTTAGTGTAGCCTTTAAAACGATCCTAGATTCAATTGGTTTTGCTCAAAATGTGCATAAACCGACACACTCTTGGCTCCATACTTTAGACCTTGTGCTGACATATGGCATTGATTGTGAAGAGTTAAGTATTTCCTCACAACCCTGTCCTTTCTGACCATTTTTTAATAACCTTTGAGTTTAATTTAACTTAGTTCTCCACCCCCAAAAGACAATTTCATTATAGTAGATTTTTATCAGATAACGCTGCATCAAACTTTAGAGAGTCTGTCCCCCTTTTAATATCCTCAATTTTGCAGAAATACCCTGCAGATAGCAGCAATGTTGATTCTTCCCTTTAACAAATTGACGCCTTTGTTGACGGAGTCATTTCCTTGCTACGTTTTGCAGTAAATAATTCATCTAAACGTTCTAATTGTATGTTAGACCTGTTAGAGATGATTACTCTATCCTTAATGAATGGATATGTACCACAGGTTGTTATTAAACCTTATTAATCAGAATCAGACATACTTTAATAATCCCAGAGGGAAATTACTTTTGTTGCACGCTCCAGATATACAATATATATATATATATATTAGTGCTGTCAAACGATGAAAATTTTTAATCGCGATTAATCACATAATGTCAATAGTTAACTCGAGATTAATCGCAAATTAATCGCATATTTTATCCTTTTATTTCTGAAAGTGTAATAGCCTGTTTGGGCATTTTAATATGCAATTTTGCAATAAATGACACTAATAAAATACATGCTTGTACAAAAAATTAATTATTAATTTTTATTAATTAAATTAATAAAAATTGTACATTTCAATAAAGTCATACGTTTTGTTCATTTCTTCTCTCTCTCTCTCTCTCTCTCACATCTAATTCTGGGCTTTCACACCAACAACAATAATTTCTTTGAATACTTTTGCTTGCCGTTTATATCCATATTCATACAGTTTAAGCCTGGAAAAAGGTTTTAAATTTCCAGGTCATTCCAGTCTGGGCCAGGAGCTTAATACCCTTGAAAGAGACTGTTTAGGAACTGTTTAGTAACTCCAGGTCCTTCGTTTGGCAACGTAATTCAGCATTAGTTTGTCAAATACAGAGACAACAAATTAATAAGCATTAAAGTGCGGTTTATGGGTTGGGTTTCTGCAATGTTATCAGCATGTTAAAAACTCATCTTCAGAACTAATGTCTGCTCAAAATGGTGATCTGCACCAAGTAATCTACTTTCAGCAGTTATCACCGGTTATTGCAGCTGTAAACTGCAGAAAATACGTGCAGAGTTGCTCTGTCTGCCTTTACTACCGTCGGGTCCTATGGCGGAGGGATATTTCAGCTGGATACACTCAAATGTAGTGCAGAAAGGTCTCATAATAACCCCTATTTCGTCACTTATTTTAGAGCCCAAATAAGCGATTTCACTTTCAGAAACCTGCCCAAAAAAACCGCAACCCGTGACTCATTAAATTTAGAAGCGCTTTTAGAAAAAAGAAGCCCAAAGTCGCATGTGTCCGATGGTAAAAGAAACACAGTCCGGAGAGCACGGCGGGGGGAAAAACATTAGGGAACGGTGTGTGTGTTTTGACGCGCGAATAACGGCGACTTAAAAAATTGTCTGCGTTAAAATGGGTTTACGTTAACGCCGTTAATAACGCGTTTAACTGACAGCACTAATATATATATATATAGTTTTCCACACAAAATAATATAAATATATACATGTCTAACTCTATCTCTCTCTTTATATATATATATATATATATATATATATATATATATATATATATATATATATATATATATGATTTGCGCTCCTTGCACCATTGAAACCGACGTTTGGCATTGGCACGAGTGACCAAAGGTTTGGCTATAGCAGCCCGGCTGTGGATATTGACCCTGTGGAGCTCCCGACGGACAGTTTTGGTGGAAACAGGAGAGTTGAGGTGCACATTTAATTCTGCCGTGATTTGGAGAGCCGCGGTTTTATGTTTTTTGGATACAATCCGGGTTAGCACCCGAACATCCCTTTCAGACAGCTACGTCTTGCATCCACAGCTAATCCTGTTGAATGTGGTTCGTCCTTCTTGGTGGTATGCTGACATTACCCTGGATACCGTGGCTCTTGATACACCACAAAGACTTGCTGTCTTGGTCACAGATGCACCAGCAAGACGTGCACCAACAATTTGTCCTCTTTTAAACTCTGGTATGTCACCCATAATGTTGTGTGCATTGCAATATTTTGAGCAAAACTGTGCTCTTACCCTGCTAATTGGACCTTCACACTCTGCTCTAATTGGTTCAATGTGCAATTAATGAAGATTGGCCACCAGGCTGGTCCAATTTAGCAATGAAACCTCCCACACTAAAATGAGAGGTGTTTCAGTTTCATTGTCCAACCCCTGTATATATATATATATATATATATATATATATATATATAAAACTATAGATCCAACTGAAGTGATAGTGATAGTGATAGATAGTTGTGCAAGAACAGTGCAAAGAATGAATAAATGTCAATTACAAAGGGGGGATGTCTGAATCACTGAGGGAGGTGTTGTTTTATAAGCACAGGCAGGAATGATTTCCTGTGGTGCATCTGGGTAAGAGGAGCCTTTTGCTAAAGGAGCTCCTCTGCTGGGCCAGTGTGTCATGGAGAGGGTGTGAGACATTGTCTAAGATGGACTGAAGCCTGGACAGCATCCTCCTCTCTGCCACTGCCGTCAGAGAGTCCAGCTCCTCCCTCACAACATCCCCCGCCCTCCTGATCAGTTTGTTCAGTCTGTTGTTGTCAGCAGCCCACTGCCCCAGCATGTGACAGCAAAGAAGATCGTGCCGGCAACAACAGACTCATAAAACATCCTCAGCAGCGTCCCGCAGATGTTAAAGGACCTCTGCCTCCTCAGGAAGAAGAGTAGGCTTTGCCCCTTTTTGTAGACCGCCTCAGTGTTTCTAGTCCAGTCCAGCTTATTGTTAAAGTACACTCCAAGGTGCTTATACTCCTCCACAGTGTCTACAGGGACCCCCTGGATGGAAACAGGGGTCACAGGTGTTTTTGTCCTCCTCAGATCCACTATTAGCTCCTTAGACGTTGTCACATTGAACTGCAGGTGGTTCACCTCACTCCAAGTGACTAAGTTGTCCACCACAGTCCTATATCCACTCTTATCACCCTTTTCAATGCAGCCAACTATTGCTGAGTCATCAGAAAACTTCTGAAGGTCGCAGGACTCAGTGCAGTAGTTGAAGTCTTAGGTGAAGAGGGTGAAGAGGAAGGGGGAGAGGACAGTCCCCTGAGGGGCCCCAGTGTTGCTGACCACCCTGTCAGACACACAGTTCTGCAGGCGGACATACTGTGGTCTACCCATCAGGTAATCAACCATCCAGGACACCATGGGGGCCTCCACCTGCATCGCCGTCTTCTTCTCACCCAGTAGAGCCGGACGGATGGTGTTGAAGGCACTGGAGAAATCAAAGAACACAATTCTCACAGTGCTCGCTAGCTTGTCCAGGCGAGCGTAGACTCTGTTCAGCAGGAAGATGATGCTGTCCTAAACTCCCAAGTGGGGCTGGTAGGCGAACTGTAGTGGATCAGTGAAGGGTCTGACCATGGGCCTTAGCTGCTCCAGGACTAGCCTCTCTAAGGTCTTCATGATGTGGGACGTCAGTGCCACCGGTCTGTAGTCCTGAGGGCTGCTAGGACACGGCGTCTTCCACAGCACGGGGACTCTCTGGAGGTGCAGGCTCATGCTGAAGACTAGGCTAAGTACTCCACACAGCTGGTAGGCACAAGCTTTGAGCACCCTGGGGAGTACACCATCGGGGCCCTGCAGCTTTGCCGGAGTGGAGTCTGGTCAGCTGTCTTCTCACCAAGTCAGGAGTGAAGGACACTGTAGAGGTAATGGTTGGGGGAGGGGTGGAGTCGGTGAATGTGGATTAAAGTGGTGAGGAGCAGACAGGGGGTCTGCAAGGAGGAGGAGTGAGGGAAGGTGGAGTGGTCGTTGTAGGGAAGCTAGCGGCAGAGAGTTGTGAGGGACGGGCGGCAGTTTTGGCGGATGGGCCGCATTTGTCCTTAAGCCTCCTTAATAGACCCCTTGCAACCACGTGACTCCGTTACCCAGAACCCCTTGCGTGGCGGCCATATTCGTAGGCACGCCATTTGACGAAATGACGAGTTCTCCAGGTATTTTTCTTCTTTAGATAACGTATCACAAGATTGTTTTAAGAGTAAGTTGATGGTTGATGGTATCAGATTGCCAGATCCACACAGAAAAAGCCTGAAGGGACGGAGCGAGTCTGTGAAATGCTGGCCGAGGGTTTCGTACCGCGACACAGCTGCTTTATAAACACGCAGGCCAGTACGGACAAGAGAGCACGAAAGCCCCTGAAACCACTGGACGGCTGCAATTATTTTATATCAGGAAAAAGGCTCCAGCAAACGCCCGCGACGCCATGAGGGATTAAGCGGGTCAGAAAATGGATGGATGGATGGATGGATGGATGTTCAGACATGTTTGTGTAACAGCACAAAGCAGAGAGGAAGACCCGCCCGGTAGGTTAAAAAAAAACCATCACTCACTACGGATTATTTAGGTGTTTTTGTCTTGTTAAAATGGGTGGGGGTGTCGGCGACATTGCAGCGTAAACACAGAAGTACTAGCACCCGTGAACGGGCGGAGGGGAGGTGGCGATCGTTACACGGGCCGGAGAGCCGCCGCTGTCTGGAGCAGCAGGAAGCGGGTGCTGCTCCAGACAGCGGCGGCTGCTGTAGCGATCGCCACCTCCCCTCCGCCGCTATTTAAGTAGAACAATGACTAGAGCAGAATTAAGTTGTATTTACCGGAGATGAAGTGTAGACTGCAAATTCTGTCGTAGTATGATGGCTCCTCCAGTCCATTGGGAGTGTCTGCCTGCGCTCTTTTCATTGAAAATATCCATTTCTTTCTTCTTTCCTCATCCTTCGGTAAACGACAGAAACGTACATCCGACGATTTGGAATGCCTCTGTGTGCAACCGGGAGCACAACAAGTCGTAGGCATTGCTTAGATTCCAAAAATAAACTAACTAAAAGTACGCTCTAAATCACCAGTTTTGTCATGTAGTAGACGGGCTGTCAGGCTAGCGTGCCCACCAAGATGGAGGCGCGCACCCCCGATCACGTGACCGTGACGTCAGATTCAAGGGGTCTATTTTACGTTTGAGTACCCCCTGCACTCTCCTCACCTCTTCACGGTTGCCCTCTCTGAACGCCCTCTTCTTCTCATTCAGGATGGCCTTTATGTCCTTGGTGATCCATGGTTAATTGTTAGCGTGACAGGTAACAGTCCGAGCTGAAACATTGCAGTCTACACAGAAGTTGCTATAGTCCGTGATGCACTCTGTGAGCCCATCAATGTCCTCTCCGTGGGGCTCACAGAGTGCAGGCCAGTCAGTCACCTCAAAGCAGGCCTGCAGTGCCTCATAAGCCTCCTCCGACAACCTCCTCACAGTCCTTGTGGTCGTAGGCTTCCTCTTCACCAGTAGCATATAGCAAGGTTTGAGGTGAACCAGGTTGTGATCTGACCTGCCCAGAGGGGGGAGAGAAGAGCAAACGTATTTGTAACGCTTTTGGGCTAGGCAGCTAACTGCGGCTACAAAAGCAGCATCAGATGAGTGTCCTTTGAAGGAGCCTGAGGTGTGGAAAAAAACAGGATGCTGTGCTTTTAGGTTTGGTGGATGTATTTTAGGTGATTGAATAAAAACAGACAATCACAACAACACAAAAGACACAAGAGAATTAACTCAAAACAAATTAATTTCAAAATCATAAAGCCCATAGTTCATTCCTAGCTCGCCATCTTCAGATCCAGATGAGGATCTGATCCAACAGGGGGAAAAAAACCCAACCTTTTCAGAGAGTGGGGTGTACTTAGCCACAATCAGCTCTGACAGAATCCCAGCGACGGTCCAGGTAAACAATGCCAATGCTTCCAGCAATCAAATCAATAGGGTTAAAGATTTCAGATGTAACTCTGGTGGAGAAGACGCCAGCAGCAAGCCACAATCACAGTGGAAACATGTGAGGATCGTTAGCGCCGTTAGCTCGTCCATCTTGTTGCTAAGGGACCACACGTTTCCCATAACGACGGAGGGGAGACACCACTTAAATCTTCTCCTTTCAATACGCCCGTCCTGTCTCAACCATCCTTTCATCCCCCAATGTTGCTTTCCTCTGCAACCTCTGTGTGTTTTTCTCCAGAGTTCGGGTTGTATTTCAGCTGGTCTGACTACTACGCCGGTCGGCATTAGTGCGATCAGCTGTTCTCCTGAGTAAACAAAGGCAGCGTGTCTCGGTGGGAGCGGCATGAAAAAAACAACACGAAAAAGGCACGAAAACTCTCTGAAAACAACCTCGTTAGAGAAAACAGTACTTCACAGATTTACCATGAAAAAAACACAAGAGCAATCAAAAAAGACAATAGTAAAAAAGTTTAAAAGCAAACTGGAGCGGTGTAACAGCAGCATGCTGCTTTCGTGCATGCGCACTATTTAAAGCTGTTATCAAACCATCTCTTGATCAAGATGACTTAATAAATTAAAGACCTATATCTAATCTTCTTTTCCTGAGTTTCAGTCAGGCTTCAGAGCTCATCATAGCACTGAAACAGCTCTGGTGAAGGTCACTAATGATATTCTCATGGACTCAGATAATGGACTTGTGTCTATACCTGTCCTGTTAGATCTCAGTGCTGCATTTGATATAGTTGATCACAATATTCTCCTACAAAGACTTGAACATACTGTAGGGATTAAGGGGAAAGCATTAGGCTGGTTTAAATCTTATCTGTCGGACAGATTCCAGTTTGTTCATGTTAATGATAAATCTTCTTCAAACTGCAGGGTCACTTGTGGAGTACCACAGGGTTCAGTCCTTGGACCAATTCTCTTTACTATATCTATGCTTCCGATCGGCAAAATTATCAGACAGAACTGAACTAGTCCATGCATTTGTTACTTCAAGGCTGGACTATTGTAATTCTTTACTATCAGGAAGTCCACAAAATGCAGTTCAAAGTCTTCAGCTGATCCAAAATGCTGCAGCAAGAGTTCTGATGAAAATCAACAAGAGGGATCATATTTCTCCTGTTTTAGCTTCCCTTCATTGGCTTCCTGTTAAATCAAGAATAGAATTTAAAATTCTCCTTCTAACGTATAAAGCCCTTAATAATCAAGCTCCATCATATATCAGAGCTCTGATTACCCCGTATGTTCCTAACAGAGCACTTCGCTCTCAGACTGCAGGTCTGCTGGTGGTTCCTAGAGTCTCTAAAAGTAGAATGGGAGGCAGATCCTTTAGCTATCAGGCTCCTCTCCTGTGGAACCAACTCCCAGTTTTGGTCCGTGAGGCAGACACCCCGTCTACTTTTAAGACTAATCTTAAAACTTTCCTTTGTGACAAAGTTTATAGTTAGAGTGGCTCATGTTACCCTGAGCTACCTCTATAGTTGTGCTGCTATAGGCTTAGGCTGCTGGAGGACATCAGGGTCTATTTTTCTCACTCTACTGAGTTCTACTGTTCTCCAGTTTTGCATTGCTTGTCGTCATTTTAGCTTTTAACTTTTTGCTCTCTCTTTTATCTTCATAGTAGGTACACCTGGTCTGGCGTTCTGTTAACTGTGACATCATCCAGAGAAGACGGCTCACCCGCTACTACCATCTAATGTAGAACAGATTACTGGATCAATGTGTGCTTCTGTGCTTTTTTGTCTGTCTTGTTGTGTCTCTGTTCTGTATTCTGTAACCCCCAGTCGGTCGAGGCAGATGACCGTTCATACTGAGCCTGGTTCTGCTGGAGGTTTTCCTTCCCGTTAATGGGGAGTTTTTCTTTCCACTGTCGCTTCATGCATGCTCAGTATGAGGGATTGCTGCAAAGCCATGTACAATGCAGACGACTCTCCCTGTAGACAGGTCACAAATGTCATCATGTGATTCAATGATTCAGTTGTTGGGCGCTGCTCCTGTGTGATTTTTTTTGATTAATGGTGGATTTCTGTGTACCTTGTACTAGGAGTAAATGATTAAAAGAAAAGACAACATAATAGTGTATGTTCCAGAAACTTTACTGCTTATTTCACTCATATTTTAAGTGAATTTTTCATCAAATTCCAAGAGATGCCGACGTGGCCAAGGAACAGACAGGCTTTGTCATTTTCAAGGGATGAGCTTCTTTCTCTGTGGCATTTTGACCAGAGACCTATTGATCCTTTCGGGTCAGTCCTTGGAAATACATCAGAGCAAATTAAACCCACTCAAAAAACAACGACTCCAGAAATGAGGCAGGAGAGGAGGCGTCCAACAGCGTTTGTGGGACAGAGAAAGTCAACCGCCTCTACTGTGTAAGATCCTTTGTAACGAGAGGTCACTCCGCAACAAGATCGATGAAGTACGAATTCTGGCAAGAGGACGTTTTGAGTTCCGGGAGGCTTGTATTATGCTGATCATACAAACCTGGTTGCAACCAGACTTTCCCGACAACTGTGTCACAATGGAGGGATTCTCACACATACGAGCTGACAGGAGCGAGCTATCAGGGAAGAGCAGAGGGGGCGGGGTCTGCTTGTAGGTCAATGACAGATAGAGCAGGTAGTACGCATCTGCAACCCTGATGTGGAACTGCTGTGCGTGAGTTTCAGACCTTTTTACCTTCCCTGTGAGTTCAGCAACATTACCTTTTGTTCCACCTATGGTCCTCCTGGAGCCAGTGGCTCTCAGGCCGCAGCATTGGTAGCAGACTGAGTCCACGAGCAACTGCAGCACACCCCAAATTCTCCAATCTTCATCATGGGAGATTTCAATCACTTCAACCCAAATGTTGTACGACCGGGAATTGAACAATATATTTCCTGTGCTACTAGACAAAGTCGCACATTAGATAAGTGTTACGATAACATAAAACATGTTTATTTAGCCACAGCCAAACCACCTTTATCCAGCTCTGATCACAGTGTTATTCATCTGATCCCCATTTTAAAAACTGCCCCTAAAAGCAGGAAACCCCAAATTAAAACAGTTCATACCTGATCTGATGATAGCATAGAAACATTGAAAGGCTGTTTCCTATGAACAGACTTGAAAATATTCTATGAGGAGCAAAATTTGGACACTGCCACAGATCTAATCACAGATTATATTAAATTCTATTTTGACATTGTGATATCAACAAAAGAAACCAGGAGCTAGCACAATAACAAGCCTTATATCGCAAGGGAGGTTAAAGACTGAATTAACCAGAAAAAAGCAAACTTTTCAGAACAATGATCGCCTACAATTAAAAACTATACAAAAGGAGCTCAGTCAGAAGTTAAAAAAGCAAGAGAACATCATAAGAAGGCTATTGGGGACAATATGATATGAAATTGGTTGTCAACAGGAAACTTTGACAAAACTTTATCTACGAACTGGCTAAAGCAAACAAACTGAATGCCTTTTATGGACAGTTTGATAAACTTTTCTGCTTGAAATGACTTGATACTTTGTGATGTGGTCCAGCAAGAATGGGACAGTTACTGTTACTGTCAATAAGGCCACAGGTCCAGACGGTATTTCTGCTTTCTTGTTAAGAACTTTTGCAGATGAATTGGCACATGCTTGGAGACCAACTTTTCAGAGATCTGTTGATACTCGTACTGTACCATCTTTGTGGAAGAGGAGAATTATTATTGAGCTTAAAGCGGAAATTCAGACTAAAGAAACTTATTACCTATCTCCATCCAATCAGAGACTCATTCGCCTCCGACACAAGCCAATCAGCTTTGAACTGGTCCTCCACGAAGCCAATCAGCATCCTGGATCCATCTTAAAAGAACTTTAAATCCATCTCAGCTTCTACCCAGGAAGCAAATAGTCGCTGCGCGATGTCTGATCTGGACTCTGATGACTTGATTTAACCCACCTCCATCCCCTTCTCCACCATCGTAGCACAGCTCTATCTGGCTTTCCTATGGTGCTCCTACAACCTCATCCCTATCAGAGTGTAATTCCTCCCGGACTCTTATGGATTCCCTGTCACATCTCAATCGGTCCGGCAGAAGACCGCCATGTTGAGCCTGGTTCTGCCAGAGGTTTCTTCCCAAAGGGGAGTCTTTCCTCTCCACCGTTGCTTCATGCTTGCTCATCACGGAGAGTTCATGCAAACCTGTGTTTATCCAAGTTGGACATCTATCTTTGGGGTCCCCGGGGGAAGCATTCGTATCAGTTTACGCAGTCTACCGGATCCCACCAATTCAGCTCAAGCAGATCATCTCGTAAACCAACGTCTATGGACAAAATCAATGTATCTATCTCCACTCCACCACCAGTTTCAGGCCTGGGGGGGATCATCCCTGTTCTCATACACCTGCTTATGCATGTTGAAGTATAATTTAGCATGAATTTTTCCTGCCGAGGTCTGAGCACAGAAGTCTTAAAATATTGTATCAATACATTCTTCTAATTGTCTCTTCTTTCCGTTTTAGTTTTTCAGATTGAAATGCCAGTTGCTAAAAAGCGCTGCCCACAGGAGAACAAAGACATATCGCTTTAACATCTGTTGTGATGAAGTGTCTTAAAAAAGTTATGGTAAAGTATCTATGATCAGATGTGGGTTCACAACTAAATCCTGTTGGAGTTCTTTCTTCTTCATTCTTCTACTCCTCTAGATGGCGTCAGGGAGCATGGTGGCTTGGTGCAGCAACAGGTGTTTCCCATCTGCATCTTTAGGAGTGGAGTATTTAAGAAGCCTGCTGCCAGCCCTTCAACACCTGAGTGTTGAACCCATGTGATATGACTCTAGCGCTCCGCAGCTCAGTTTAGCTTTTTGTTTCCCTGTAAGACGAACTGTGTTTCCCTCAGGTTTGTCCCTGTTCTCAGGATTCCTCTCCTGTCCCTTGACCTGTTTTTTGACCATTTAAATCAGAAAAGATTCTGTTCCGGTGTATATTCCTGGCTGACAGCTTCCTGGTTCCCCCAACCTCATCCACTCCTATGATCGTGACCTGCCCATCCTCCACTGTGCTCCTACCATACTCACCTCCTGACACTTTGCTCTGCTGCTTTAACTCCTTCTGGATTAAGTTCCTCTTCCACCATCAGGGAACCACCTAGGACTGAGCATTCAAGAACCCCCCCCAGACTCCTCTCTTCCCCTGTGGTGCAACTCCACTCTGTAAGCAAACACTTCATGCACTTTTCTTCTGGCTAAGTGTCCGTCCTTCACCTGTACATGGACCTCCGGAGCTCATCGCAGGAGATTCAACATTTTTCAATAAACATTCTAAAACTTTCTTTGTTTCCTGAGAGTGTTCTGCAAAAGCATGACAGATCATTACCAATTTGCTTTTAAATGTAAGAGAGGCACTGACGGTGCTTGCAATGACATAGTGCACCTAGTGGCTAAACACCTAGTAAACCCCAAGGCTTATGTTAGACTTTTTTCTTTGTTGTTGATTTTAGTTCCGCCATTAATACTCTCCAGCCTCATGTCCTTCTGTCTACAATGAAAAAAATGAATGTCAATCCATATATCATCAGATGGTTTGAACTACTTATTAGTAGTTCCCAGCCAGTAGAAAAGGACCTTATCTGACCTTCTTAACATCAGTTCTGGCACTCCCCAGGGGTGTGTTTATATACCAATTACTGCAGTTGTAATACACCAAACAACTATATGTTAAAATTTTCAGATGACACAGCTATTTTCTGCCTCATTTCAAGCACATCACTTAATTAGTTACAGACAGCAGATTAAAACCTTTGCTCAATGGTGCGAGGAAAACTTTCTGACTCTTAATGTCCAAAAAACACAAGATCAATGGCTTGAAGTCAGCTGGAGACCACTCTCCGGTGGTCATCCATAATCAATTAATTGCCCTTAGTAGATTCTTACAAATATATTGGATCACAAATTGGCAATAAATTATTGGGGATAGCTCAGGTTGATTATGTCTGCAATAAGGTCCAGCAGCGGCTACATTTTCTACGAAGGTTGAAGGCCTTTGGTGTCAAAGTCTTGCTGCTATTTTATCGTGCTGCAATAGAGAGCATCATTAGGTACGGCATTTCTGTCTGGTTTGCTAACCTGTCTGTCCAAATGAAGGCCAAACTTACTTGTCTCACTCAGAGCTTTGAAGTTGATGGTGCGTCAAGCAGCACCCCTCATGTTAGACCATCTTTAATGAAACAGTAACCAGACAGGACCAGAAAGTTATCCCAGACCCCACTCATGTTCTTTATTCAGAGTATCAGTTTCTTCCTTCAGGTCAACGTTTTACAGTCCATGCTTGTAGACTGAACCGCTATAAGAACTAAAATTCTAAACTAAACTGAAATGCTTCTTCATGTATTAATTTATCTTTTAATGGATTTTTAATAGAAGGGTTTGTATTAGTTTATGTTTTTGCTGTGAATGTAATGTGACAGCCATGGTTTGGACTATGCAGCAGCCAGAGTCTGTACCCAAGACAGATTTCCTTTGGGAAAATAAAGTTCATCATCATGTTATTGTAAGAATTAACTGTACCCTGTTGTGGTTCACTCATGATTTAAGTTTTTGTCTGTTTTGTTTTGGACTTTTCCTATCAGCCTGTCATCTCCTAGCCACCAGTCATCGTCCAATCAGCTCAGTCTCCCTCCAGCCACCACCCTACTCTAGATCACTCCACCTGCTGCGAGTAATTAGTCAACTCGGCTCACCTGTTCACCGGTCTACTTATACCTGCTTCAGTCAACTTTTCCATACACCTGGAGGGAATATAGATCCTGTCTGATATTGGAACGCCTTGGGATCTATCAAAATGAAATATAGGATCGTTCATTGGGAGACGGATGTCTGAGGCTCTCTTCTGGACCTGTTGACTTGCAGCTTAATCTTGAATAACCAGAAGAGGATGGATGAATTGATGGATAAAATGAAGCCATATAGCTGGCAAGTGCGTAGATGCCCTCACAGCCGCAGCTGCAAAGTACAGCGTCAGACGACCCTGGAAAGAGCAACATGGCTGCAGCAGGTTAGCAGGTTAACACTGCCAACACTGCCCTGTCCTCTCCAATATCATTAGTGACCTTCACCAGAGCTGTTTTAGTGCCATGATGAGCTCTGAAGCCTGACTGAAACTCCTCAAGTAGGTCATTACTTTGTAAATGTTCACAAAGTTGATTAGCAACTACTTTGTCAAGAATTTAAGTTAAGAAAAGATGATTAGATATAAGTCTGTAATTTATTTACTCATCTTGATTAAGAGAAGGTTTGTTAAGAAAAGGTTTAATAACAGCTACTTTAAAAGCCTGTGGCACATGTCGATTAACTAAGGATATATTAATTGTGTCTAAAATGATTATCCTCTCATTCAGGAAATTATTATTCAACAACAAATTTAAAATTGAAAAGGATATAGAGGGAGGTCACGTCTTGTTTTGACCTACAGACAGTGCTCAACAGCACATCTAGTGGTGAAACTTCGCTTTGTACTCCTTTAAGATCTTCCTCTCATCCCCACACTTGGCCCCGCCCCTCAGTCTCTCTTGGTATTGCCCACTTCATAGACATATCTGTAGATGCCTCGTACGCATATATATATATATATATATATATATATATATATATATATATATATATATATATATATATATATATATATATATATATATATGTCAAGATATCCTAACTTCACTTTTTAAAAATAAAATGCTTTAATCTTTTTCAGTTTAAAGGTGTTATGATATTTTTCTGGGATGAACCCGGACACAGCACGCACACACAGAGTCAGTTCTTATGAGTGAGTTTTATTGAATGGTGTGGAAGATGGATGATGAGACCAGAGTCCTTCAACAGACGGAGGTGTAGGGTGTAGAAGCTGGCCGGCAGGAGGAGTGTGGAGAGACTGACCGGGAGGAACTCTGGAGCCGAACACTGGAGAGCAGAACATCTGAGCCGAGCACTGGAGAGCAACACATCTGAGCAGAGCACTGGAGAGCAGAACGTCTGAACTGTGCAGTGGAGAGCTGATAATCAGAGCCGTGCACTGGAGGGCAGAACATCAGAGCCGTGCAGTGGAGAGCTGATAATCAGAGCCGTGCACTGGAGAGCAGAACGTCTGAGCCGTGCAGTGGAGAGCTGAACATCAGAGCCGTGCACTGGAGGGCAGAACGTCTGAGCCGTGCAGTGGAGAGCTGAACATCGGAGCCGTGTTCTGGAGAGCAGAACGTCTGAGCCGTGCACCGGAGAGCTGAACATAGGGAGCCGTGTTCTGGAGAAAACAAACTGACGGAAAGTCTATGGGCTGACTGTAACAAAAACCAGGTTGAAAGGAGTCTTCAGGCTGACGGTAACAAAACGGAGCTGACAAGAATACTGGCAGAGAACAGAGCGGGAGTGAACGCTATGGACCGGCGACGGGAACAGAAAGAGGTGAGTCTTATAAAGCGGTGGAAACAGGTGGAAGCAGTTGCGGGTTAATTGCAGCCTGCCAGGTGAAACCGATCAGGCTGCGCAGGAACAAGAGAGAGAGGGAGAGAGGCTCAGCATGCAGCCAATAAGCTGCATCCTGACAGTACCCCCCCCCCCCAAGGCCGGACACCGGACGGCCCAGAATCCCCACGCCGGGCGGGTGGAGGGGGCCCAGGAAGGCGGGCAAGAGTCGAAACCGAACACTGAACTAGAGAACAGCGGGGAACCAAGGAACTAGAGAACAGCGGGGAATCAAGGAGCCAAAGAACACGGGGGAACCAAGGAGCTAGAGAACACTGATGTGCCAAAGCACAACCAGGGCGCGGCACATCAGGGAAAGGCACGAACGCTTACCTGCGCCGGGGGAAAAAGCGAACGCTTGACAGCGCCGGGGGAAAAAGCGAACGCAACACAGCGCCAAAGGGAAGGAACGGGCGCAACACAGCGCCAAAGGGAAGGAACGGCGCAACACAGCGCCAAAGGGAAAGAACGGGCGTACACAACGCCAAAAGGGAAGGATCGGGCGTATGGAAACGCCAAGGGGAAGGAACGGGCGTATGGAAACGCCAAGGGGAAGAACGGGCGTACTTAACGCCAAAGGGAAGGAACGGGCGTACTTAACGCCAAAGGGAAGGATCGGGCGTATGGAAACGCCAAAAGGGAAGGAACGGGCGTATGGAAACGGCAAGGGGAAGGATCGGGCGTATGGAAACGCCAAAAGGGAAGGATCGGGCGTATGGAAACGCCAAAAGGGAAGGATTGGGCGTATGGAAACGCCAAGGGGAAGGAACGGGCGTATGGAAACGCCAAGGGGAAGGAACGGGCGTATGGAAACGCCAAGGGGAAGGAACGGGCGTATGGAAACGCCAAGGGGAAGGAACGGGCGTATGGAAACGCCAAAGGGAAGGATCGGGCATATGGAAACGCCAAAGGGAAGGATCGGGCATATGGAAACGGCAAAAGGGAAGGATCGGGTGTATGGAAACGCCAAAGGGAAGGAACGGGCGTATGGAAACGCCAAGGGGAAGGAACGGGCGTATGGAAACGCCAAAGGGAAGGATCGGGCATATGGAAACGGCAAAAGGGAAGGATCGGGCGTATGGAAACGCCAAAAGGGAAGGATCGGGCGTATGGAAACGCCAAGGGGAAGGAACGGGCGTATGGAAACGCCAAAGGGAAGGATCGGGCGTATGGAAACGCCAAAAGGGAAGGATCGGGCGTATGGAAACGCCAAGGGGAAGGAACGGGCGTACTTAACACCAAAGGGAAGGATCGGGCGTACTTAACGCCAAAGGGAAGGAACGGGCGCACGACAGCGCCAAAGGGAAGGAATGGGCGCACAACAGCGCCAAAGGGAAGGAACGGGCGCACGACAACGCCAAAGGGCAGGAACGGGCGCACGACAGCGCCAAAGGGAAGGAACAGGCGTACGACAATGCCAGAGGGAAGAACAGGCGTACGACAACGCCAGAGGGACACCCGCCGGGGCGTGAGGGAGAACACCGGGGCGCGAGGAAAGAGAACACCGGGACGCGAGGAAAAACGCCGGGGCGCAAGGAAGGAGATTGCCGGGGCGCAAAGGGAACGCCGGGGCACAATGGAAACAGGAATATCTAAAACACCAGGGAACAAGAACGGAGGGCGTACTAACACGCCGGGGAACCAAGATAAACGTAAACACCAGGAACTAGAGGGTAAGCTAAGCAGCAAGAGGCCAGTGGCGCCAGAGGGCACAGACAGCGACTTAAGCACCGGAGGGCTCTGGCGGCGACCTGCGTGCGCTGGGCAGCGACAGGTTGGCGCACCAGAGGGCTCAGCCGGCGACATGGGAGCGCCGGAGGGCTCTGGCGGCGACCTGCATGCGCCTAAACAGGGGAACAACAAGAACAAGAGGGCTAGGGGAACAGAACAGAGACACTAGGGCAAGACAGAACAAAACAACTACTGAAGGGAACTAAACTAACCTAAACAGAGCAAAAACAAACAAAGAAAACAGAAGGGTGTAGGGACCTAGAAAGCGCAGGGACCTTAGAGAGCGCAGGGACCCTTAAGAGCGCTGGACTCCATCCAACGCAGGAACCCATACAGCGCAGGAACCCAGATGGCGCAGGAACCCAGACACATAAATACTAAGGGGGGAAAAATAAAGACAAACAAAACTTAATAAAGAAAAACAAATACAGAACAAGACTAAAACTACAGGGCTAGACTGGAATTACAGGGCTGACGAAATTACAGGGCTGACGAAATTACAGGGCTAAAACCTGATCTACTGAAAAAACAAGACTGGCAACTGGGAAAGGAACCAAACGCTAAAGCAACACTATGAAACGAAACAGAACAGGGAGATGAGGGCAAGTACGACTAAACTAATGAAAAACTAGATAACTAGAGCTAGAAATCTGTACAGAAAGCAAACAGGAAGTCTAAGGTAAAAAAAACTGGAACTCAAAAACAAAACTCAGAAGACTAAAGGCGAACCTAGAACACTAAATCAGGGCTATGGCTAAAACAAGAAGACGGAGAACAAAACCCGAACTAGCAGACTAAGAAAACCAAAAACTAGACTACTAAAGAAAAACCCGAATGACTAGAATAAACCTGGGACACAAAAACCCGGACAAAAACAACAAAATAAAATACAATACTGAAAAGCAACATAAATCCCAAAAAATCCTAAGTAAACCAAAAACTAAGGTTGAGCCAAAACAAAGAACAGAAGGTGGAAATAATTCTTCTAAAACAGTAAAAATATACAAAAAGACTAGAAACTAAAGCAGAACTAGAACACAACAAAACTAAACCTGAATAACTTTAAGACATCTAAGGAGCACTGAGAATCTAAAGAACGTTAAGTAATTCAAGAATAACTCAAAAAACAAGGCCCCAAAAATAACTTAAAACAAAACAGAAACCAGGAGGTGCTGGGCAGCAAAGTCTCAGTATGCTGGGCAGCGGCAAAAGTCAACGCTGGGCAGCGACGACGAGGAGCGCCGTCTTTAACGGCTGCGCAGCCTAGGAGACGGAACTTGCGAAAGGCGAACCAGGAAACAGAGTCAGAAGCGGGGCGTCGCGGATGCGACCCCGGCAGACAAACCGGAAGCGTGACGTCGCAATCCAGCGACCATGGTGAGACAAAAACAGAGGCAAGGCGTCGCCACACGGCGACCCAGGCAAGACGAACCGGAGGCGAGGCAGATCCTACCAGCTTCTACACCAGGCTCTGTGCATGCTCGGGTTCATCCCTTGGCCGGTCCATAATGTTATGATATTTTTTTCTGGGATGAACCCGGACACAGCACGCACACACAGAGTCAGTTCTTATGAGTGAGTTTTATTGAATGGTGTGGAAGATGGATGATGAGACCAGAGTCTTTCAACAGACGGAGGTGTAGGGTGTAGAAGCTGGCCGGCAGGAGGAGTGTGGAGAGACTGACCGGGAGGAACTCTGGAGCCGAACACTGGAGAGCAGAACCTCTGAGCCGAGTGCTGGAGAGCAGAACGTCTGAACCGTGCAGTGGAGAGCCGAACATCAGAGCCGTGCAGTGGAGAGCAGAACGTCTGAACCGAGTTCTGGAGAAAAACAAACTGACGGAAAGTCTATGGGCTGACTGTAACAAAAACCAGGTTGAAAGGAGTCTTCAGGCTGACGGTAACAAAACGGAGCTGACAAGAATACTGGCAGAGAACAGAGCGGGAGTGAACGCTATGGACCGGCGACGGGAACAGAAAGAGGTGAGTCTTATAAAGCGGTGGAAACAGGTGGAAGCAGTTGCGGGTTAATTGCAGCCTGCCAGGTGAAACCGATCAGGCTGCGCAGGAACAAGAGAGAGGGAGAGAGGTTCAGCCTGCAGCCAATAAGCTGCATCCTGACAAAAGGGATATTTTTTATAGTTTAAAAGCATGATATTTAATGCCATCATATTTTAGCAGCTTAAATTAACCCCATAATGATTCTGTATTAAACCACATGGAATGGTGTTAATCTTGTGGTATTCTGCAGTTTACCTGGACTGAATAGTCTTTAAACTTTAACTGTTCATCACTGCCCTCTGCTGGATCAGAGGAGTTTAGTCATGCTATAGATAGATAGATAGATAGATAGATAGATAGATAGATAGATAGATAGATAGATAGATAGATAGATAGATAGATAGATAGATAGATAGATAGATAGATAGATAGATAGATAAACTTTATTCCAGACTGATGGTCCAATAAATACATACATAAATAAAATAAATAAATGGATAAGAATAAAACACAATACAAGAACCATTATCAATTAAATAGGCGCTTTAAGAAGACAGGAGTACCAGTGTCTCCACAGCTTAGACTGGTATCGGATTGCACTACGTGTGGTGTTAGTAAGTGACAAGATAATATCATTTCCAGATGCATTTAACCTGCAGATAAACTTATCATTAACTTTCTTAAAACAGCTTGTAGGGTATTGACTCTTGCTGTGACAAACATCTCACTTGCACTAGTCCATCTTGGCCGTTTCAAAAGTACCCGCAAAGCATCATTATAGGCCACCTGCAGCCTTTGCAGGTTGGTTTTTCTATATGTAGACCACAGGTGAGCAGAGAGGTACAATATGCATTAAACAGTTCCACTTTGACTTCATCAGTACATGCACCAAATTTACGTGCAAGGGTATTAGCTTGAGCATACAACATTCTACATTGTCTATAGATATCATCATCATCTGACAGATCTTCTGTGATGATGTGCCCAAGATACTTGGTTTTGTCTGTAACACCCAGCACAGTAGTACAGCCGAAAATCTGGAAACTCAATAGATTTGTCTTCTTTACTCCTACAGATCATGACCACACTTTTAGATGGATTGTACTTAGTGTCGTGTTCCAGACCATACTCAGAGCAGATGTTAAGTAGTTGCTGTAACCCAGCAGTACTTGGACTAAATATTACTAAATCATCTGCATACATCAGGTGATTAAGTACAGAGTTACCAGCCACACATCCATTGTTACAAGCTCTCAACTTGGTTGACAGTTCGTCCAGATACAAATTAAAGAGAACTGGGGATAAAATCCTGCCCTGCTTCACCCCATTACTAACTTTGAAAGGAGCTGAGACACAGCCCCCCCTCCCCCATTTAATCTGCAGTGTTTGCTGAGCATACCAATTATTCAAAATACGAACAATGTACTCTGGTCCACCTTTTTGTGTCAGTTTCATGAATAGTTTTCTGTGATTTACCCTATCAAATGCTTTCGATGCATCCAGGAAACACATAAAAACTGAAGAGTTCAGCTTATAATCTCTTTTACAGCATATCTACACATATCTGTGCCCAGCCTAGCCTTAAAACCAAACTGGTTATCTGTAAAATTAATAACCTCTAAAATCCTGTCCAGCAGGATTGACTCGATCATTTTTGAGACTATACTGGCCAGCGCTATCGGACGGTAATTATCAGAACTGCCAATCTTCCCAGTTTTATCCTTGATAACGGGTACTAACAGGACACTTAAAATGGAGTCAGGTAAAAGACTGTGTATAAGAAAGGCTGTAAAACAAATGGAAAGTAGAGGAGCTAGGCTTGCACCTGCATACTTTAAATGCTCTGCTGAGACTCCATCCCAGTGGCTTTATTGTTAGACAATTTGGAAATAGCTTTATGAGCTTCATAAGGCAGGATTTCATCTATATGGTCAACATTATTTACAGTGTATGGTTCACTATGAATACAATTAAATAATCTACTGTAATGTTGATGCCACAGCTCCACAATATTAGCAGCGCCTGATATGCCATCAACCGCACAGGGCAGGGATGTTTTGTAGGATGTCATACCTCTAACTTCTTTCCAAAAGTCTTGTGTATTGTTACAAAAGACTTTTCTAGCCATTGAATCAGTCCTCATTGCTCTTTCATTTTTACCAATATAAGGCACAGCATACTTGTATTGGGCATTGGTAAACCTTTTATGTTCAAAGACAGGCCCAAATCTCGCTCTCCCTAC
This sequence comes from Fundulus heteroclitus, assembly GCF_011125445.2. NCBI lineage: Eukaryota > Metazoa > Chordata > Actinopteri > Cyprinodontiformes > Fundulidae > Fundulus > Fundulus heteroclitus. The sequence goes on along the minus strand of NC_046361.1, from coordinate 42,098,485 downwards.
CTGAATCCATTCCTTAGAAGCCTCCCGAGCTGAAGTTCAACCACGTGGGTATTCCAACCTGGCTATAATCTTCAACAGCATTATTTTCCAATATTTGGTGACTTTATGGATTGTTTTGCTAATTTCTTTTTAGGATTTCATATGTATAAAATTATCCAAACAAGGAAGTGATATTATAACAATTATTTTTTAAGGAATATAAATCATTTAACATCACAGGAGTGTCAACTATTAAATATGATCTATTTTGTTTAAACTGTAAAGATTAATTTTAACATCTAAGCCCATGTGTAATGTTCTGTTGTGGTTCTGGTTATTTTTTCAGTTTAGGATTATTTCTGTTTGTTGTTTTGGATTTATGCTTAGCCTGTTTTTGTTATCTGGCCTTTGTTGTTAGTTTTTATTTCAGCCCGTGTCTGTTTAGTCTTATTTCTTACCTTAGGTTTTTGTTTATCAGTCTTATGCTCCTTTTATCACCTCCACCTGTTTTTGTTAATTAGTCCCGCCCTGCTTTCCTGTTCTGTCGCCTATTTAAGCCCGCCTTTGTTTTCTGTTGGTTGCCGGAATATCTCTTCTTGTCCCTGTTCGAAACCTCCTGGTAAGAGCCTTGCAGCCTCTGTTTAAATTATCTGTCTGTTGTCCTACATGATATGTCCTGTTTTTGAGTCTGTCCCAGCCTTTTGCCTTTTTGTCAGCCTGGAGGACCCAGGTTTTTCTTTATTTAACAGCAGACAATATTCCACAACTTGGTGGTTCCAGAGCTGACACGAGAATTAAACAGAATTTGGGGACGTTTGCTTGTATGAAAAGTGTCATCTGCATGCATTTGGTTTTTAAAACTTTGGTAGGAGTCTAGAAATAAAAATGTTTCATGAAGAATAAAATCCTGAGGGTTTCCTTTAGATCAGCAAATGTGATCTACAGAACTGATTATTGACGATAATAAAGTGAGTCAGTTTGGATAGAAGAACATAAATGATATGTCATACCTGCTTTAAATCCAAAACTACTGACCCAGCAAAGCCGGAGATAGACAACAATGATTAGGGATGAATAGAAAAACTAACAGTAAGCAGTGAAGTGTGACTGTAGTTTAACTATCTGATCAGTTTCTTTGTGACCCAATTCACCACCATCCTCCATATAATCAAAAATAAGCTGATTGACTAAATAATGTCTTTGTTTTTTATTTTTTTGCTATGAGATTTCTTAAATAGGATAATCATGATTACTACAACAAACTTACATCCAGAAAGTGAAATTAGTTTTCCTGAAAATCTGGAGAAACTATTGTCCTCCATCTGATAAAACATGTTATTAACTAGAAACTAACATCATAAATACAACAGATGTATGATTTGACTTTAGGACAATCGTAGTTAATAGCATAACTTATAGAAACAACAATATTTCAGAAGGTTAAAGGAAAGGAGGATCTTCTTCAGAAGCAGGTCCGGTTCTCTCAAACTGACGTCTGCTTGTTCTTCTCTTTGTGGAAAACATTTCCATCTGACTGCTTCCTCCAGCTCAGTTGGATGTCTTCATTCAGTCCCTGCTCCTTCAGCTTCTGCTTCAGCTGTGAGACAATAAGCAACAGGAAGAATAATTAATATAATTATTTAATAAATGTTCTCAGGTTAAACATTTGCTCTTGTTCAGAGTCTTTCTGTAGTTAAGTGGACCTCTGAAGGTTTGAACAGTGGACTGACAGCTATCGTCAGATTCTCCTGCAGACAAACTGCTGAGTGGATCATCTGGAAAACCTCTCAGCTTAACTGACTGATGCAGTTTAAGTGTAAAACCAGCAGGATTTACCTGGTTCAGGAGCTCTTCCAGTACAGCATGATCATTCAGATCCAGGTTGGAGGTTTTCTCCAGCGTCAGAGCCAGAACCTTCTTTGAAACTGGAACTTTAAAAACAAACAGAACTTGATCAGCAGTTAGTCAAAGGGAACAAGTCTGTTAAGAAAACAGAACATTGATGGACTAGATTCCATCTGATCAGGAGCAGATCATCATCTTCCACAAATAAAACATCATCAGGCTGATGGAGACTCACCACTGTAGCAGATGAAGGCCTTGTTTTCATCACACGGCCAGTCCTCCCATTTCCCTTCATAATTAAACGCTGCTGCTACACAGTTTTCCTTCCCTGCATTATTATTGGGTTCTGCACTTTTCCAGTAACTTAACGAGAAGTTTCTTCCATCCGACCACTTCCAGGCGTCTCTGTACAGACCGATCCAGACTTTATCTCCTGCTGGTACCAGCTGCTGAATCTTCTGGTTCTCAGTCATGTTCCTCACGCTGGCCAGGTCTGAGTGATGATCCCTGCAGTGTTTCTGAGCCGCGGTCCACGTCATGAGAGTGTTGATGAGAACAAATTTCACAACCGTCCCTGAAATAAGACCAGTTATAGATTCATGCAAAGGTTGAGAAACTATTTAAAACATAATTTTAATGTACAAATCACTTTTTAAAAGAACAAAAAATAATAATTTGGTTTGTGGTTGACGGTCATGTTCACCTGTGATATTAAAGCAGACTGGTCTGAAGGTGAGGGAACAAGGTACATCGTTCCAGAGTCCATCACTGGTCATCAACCCACATTGTTCCACACCGAACTCATTGTTTGGTTCTCCACTGTTCCAGTTCCTGAACTCCTTCTGCTCTTTTTGGTAGAAGTTCGAGTCCGACATGGACCATCTCCAGCTGTTCACGTCATTATATAATCCAGTCCAGGCTCTCTGGAAACAAGAGGTTATTTCTTATGAAATTGTCTGATGTTTTCATCGTATCAGATCCATTTAATTTAAATTGAGTTTATTTATACGCTACCAATTCACAACATGTCATCTCAAGGTTCCTTACAAAGTCGACTCAATCAAATCATCCAGACAGATGGGTCAGAAGTTTTCAAAGGAAACCCAGCAGAGGAAGGAATGAATGAATGATTTATATCAGAAAATCCAGGCAAATTATAAATTTAACATGTACAAAAATTATGTATATATAATAATATATATCATGATAATAATATTATTTATATAATTAGGGATTATGTCTGAAAAGGGATATGAAGAAGTGAAATTTACATTCCCCTTCTTTATGTAGCCCTTAAAACCAACAATTTTCCTTCAATAAGGGCCCAATCTTCAAAGATTCCAACTATGGACCGCTAATTTGCATTGACAGAAAAAATACTGTGTGAGCAGTAAGTGAGCGTGTTGCACCTTTTCTTCAAAGATTGTATCCCCTGTGCATACGAAACATACGAAACGGATTTGGTCCGCCCTGTTTAAATGAGTAAATTGCTGGAACTATTGTTAGTTAGTTAGATTAGTTTAGGAGTTGCTGTCAAAGAAAGAAGAAGGCCAAATGCTATACACAATCACTGCAGCCACCCAGGATGCACAAAGCCAATTTTAATAAATAGAGAACTTCTGCTTTTATTTTTTTTCTTAGAAACTTTATTTAAAAAAAATTAAGAAAGAAAGTTTTATTTGTCTGCAGACATTCTGCAAAACAGAAGAAAACACTTTCATTTTATGTCTGGGTCTAATAAGAAAATGGTATTATTGGGCTTTCTTCGTCATGCCATGATGCACTGTATGGGGTTAGTTTCCTGACAAAAAGTTGTACACAAAAAATAGCCTCTCCTCCACTACGAAACAATTCCACAACTCAGGGGCCAATTTCTGCCAAAAGTCACATGTTACATTAAGAGTTGTCGTTCTGACTTTGCAACAGAAGGGGGCGCAGTTGAAAAAACTGAAACGCAATGGTTTGGCTGAGGAAGACAGACGTGATATCACAGCTAACAGCATTGTCACTACCCGATCCGTTCCATCAGCTCATTTGCGCGTGCGCGAACAGAAAAATGTCCGGTAGGCAATATTTAGTTTTTCTTATTTTTTTATTCTTTTGTCTTTTTTTGGGGTGGGGGTTTCTTTATGTATATCTTTGTATTTGCATAAATATTGCATATTCTAAAAATTAAAATACAGAAATACATCAAAAATAGTTAAACCGCCTTTCCAGCGTTACTTTGACTGCTCTGAGCATGCACAAATATACTTCACTCACGTTTAAATTTGTTTAAATATTCAATTTTCCAGAAAAATATATAAAAAGGATGTCTCCACATTTTCTACTTAAAAGGTAAAAAAAATTGCAAAGTAAATTTAACTTTAATTAACTAGCCAGAGATAATGCATTTATTATATATGTATTTAGTCTATACGTTTTACAATTTTTCAATTCAATGTTTAAATAAGTATAATACGATTTTTTTGTCCGTTGGAAAACAGTCTTTTCAATTTCAATTCCAATCTAGAATATATTACACATTTAAGAATATTATGATTGGAAGTTTTCTAAAGGCACTTTACAGGAAATTAGAGCAAGATCTTTTCTTAAATAAAATGTTAGGAAATAAGCAATGATTTGTTTTGTTTTTGTTTGTTTTTTCTAGTAGCAAACTGTTTCCCAGTTTTGGTTAGGGAAATAAAAATATATACACCATTGCTTAAAGTATATTAAAAAAAACAGCTATAAACACAACATTTTTGTTTTCGAATATTCTTCAGTTTTTTTTAAATAATTTATTTGATTTGCATATGCATATGTGTATTTTGTACTTAATAAATGTATTGTAACAATTTATGCCTTGGCTTTGTTATGTACAATTTTGTTCTATTCCCTGCTTGGTGTTTGTAAAATGTCGAGGTCTTCTTTTGTTTACGATATGTCCACCAGAGGGCGCTAAAATGTCAATCGATAATTTAAACTTTTTAATAGACCAAAATTTTAGTACAAGATTATTTGTGTTCAAGTTAATTATATAATTTTATAGTAATAGTCAGCATTCTGCAGGCTGTGCTGTCTGCACGGCCTGTTCTCTACTCTTTTTCTCTCACAGGTGACTGTAGTTGACAGGTGGGCATGGTGCACACCTGCAGCTCGTTGCGGCAGCTCCGGCTGGAGTTTAAAAGCAGGTTGGGAAAAAAAAGAAAAGAAAAAAAAGCAGGTTGCAGTCAGCTGAAGGACGCCAAAGTGTTAAACTGTTGTGGTACACTTAGTGGCCACTGTCCTTCGACAGTTCCTTGTTCCTGTGTCTTAGATATTCCAGATTCCCTGTGCTAACCTTTGTCTCCTGTTTCTCGTAGTTCGTTTTGTGCTTTGGATTACTCACCGGTCACTTCTCCTAGCGCTGAAGACTGGCTCCTGAATCCCCACCGCTTAGATCGTGCTCTGGCATTCCCCTCAAGCCCTCTTGGTGTTACCAAGCCGGACAAGAGTTCTCGTCCCTGGATTTACCACGGTTCCTTCAGCTGCTCTCCGTTCCTGCTCTCTGCTGTGGTGCTGCTCGGGCTACCTAAAGTCCCTTAAATGAAAGTTGCGCCAACTCAGCGAGTGGCGCCATTTTGGGTCTAAACTTGCCACAGGCAGGCGCTTTAACACTGTTATGTTATGCGCGTTTCGCACCTTCTAATACCCTTCAGGCAGGTGTTCTGAATAAAACACAACTGAGTGTTGATGATCACCTACTAGGTATCCAGAAAAGCTGATATTACATTTTAATAAGACTTGAGAGAGACATTTTTAAGTGAACTGTATACTTCTCTTTTCCTGTCTTGAAGTCCAGAATTGATCCCATAGGACAAAAATCAGACACACATTATGCTACAGCACAATGAAATAAAGCAAGAAGTCCAGAAGAAAATTTCACATAAAAAAATCGGACGGTCGGTGAAAATCAAACATGTTTGAAATTCAGTCGGCCGTCGTGAGGTTTTCGTGAGCGCATCCTGCTGTTCAAGCAGAGCTACGAAAGAGCGCCCTCCCCTCCTCTCCGTCCCCGCCAGCGGAGGGAGGGGAGCAGGCATCCCCAAAGCGACCTTTGCCCGGCCCGGGACCCGCGGGGCCCGGACGTCGGCTCGCGGGGCGGGGGGAGGGCAAGCGCTCCGGTCCGCGCGACGCGCTGGCCGCCTGTTTCGGCACGCCTCCGCTTGCGGAGCGGGGCGGGCGACCTGCCGTGCCGCGCGGCCGCCGGTGCGGTGCGTGAGCTGGGCTCGACCCCCTGCTCTGGGTCCCTGTCACCCACCGTCGCTCGCCTGCCTTTGCCACCACAGCGAGCGGTCCCAGAGGGGGCACGCAGTCCGGTCGCGTCCGAGCGTCGCGCCGCACAGATCGTGAGCGGTGAACTTTTTAAACCCCGCGGTTCCGTCGCACAGTTTGAGATGTATATTAGTACCACCATTGAAAAACTCGTACAGGGTATGCCCGGCTTAGCGGTTGGGGACTGGCGGGGAGAGACAAGCTTTGCGCGTTTTTTTTTTTTTGTTTTTTTTTATATTGGCGAGGCGGCCGCCAAACTTAGCGCTGCGGGAAACCCTGATTTCAGAAAAAAAAAAGCCCACATACCTCACACAAGCGAGAGTTTGTTGTAGGTCTCCAAGTTTTGTTCATCTCTTGGTCCAAGCGACTGACTCGTTGATCCACAATAAACGCCACTCTTCATCGCTTGGAAAACGGAACATCCGCGTCCCTTTATCAGTGCTGTTGCTGCAGCCGTGGGCACAACACCCTGGCATGGTGGCTGATTTTCGAAATAAAGAAATACTCGAAATAATCAGAAAAAATAAATAAAAGTAAAATAAAAATAAAAGAAATCGGTCGCTCGCAGTGTTGTAAACGCACTGAGCTTAGCTGAGTCTAGACCCAAAATGGCCGCAGGAGATCACGTGAACCGAAAAAAATGGAACGCCCATGACGCAACTTTCATTTAAGGGACTTTAGGGCTACCCGCCTTTGTTCCACCTTCCAGCTCACCTGTCGCTCAGTCATCTAGTTCCGCCAAGAGTAAGAGAACTGCAGAGTTCGTTCTTCCACTCCACCTCCCCCAGACAGGTTCTCCATACCTGGCGGTAAGCAGAGCTTCACGCAGCATAGATCCCCACACTTGCTCTCGTTAATCTGTCCCTTTCTCTCCCGCAGTGCCTTTTGATGCCGACGTCCCGATTATTGTCTCACTCTGTGAGCATTTATTCGTGTTTATCAGCCGAAATAAACATCTTAACTGCTTGTTGTCTCCCGACTGTTTTCTGCATGTGGGTCAAACACCTAAAAACCATGACAGTAATGCAGAACATCATGTATATATATATATATATATATATATATATATATATATATATATATATATATATATATATATATATTAGTGCTGTCAGTTAAACGCGTTATTAACGGCGTTAACGTAAACCCATTTTAACGCCGACAATTTTTTTGTCGCCGTTAATCGCGCATCATAACACACACCGTTCCCTAATGTTTTCCCCCCGCCGCGATCTCCGGACTGTGTTTCTTTTACCCTCTGCGCTTTCCGTAGTTTCAAGAGTGCTAGAAAACTGTAGCAAAACACACCCGCGCTGCGCTCACTGTTGGCAACAGTGAGCGCAGCCCTCGGACACATGCGACTTTGGGCTCCTTATTTCTAAAAGTGCTTCTAAATTTCATGAGTCACGGGTTGACGTTTTTTTTGGGCAGGTTTCTGAAAGTGAAATCGCTTATTTGGGCTCTAAAATAAGTGACGAAACAGCGGTTATTAAGAGACCTGCCTTGAGCGTATCCAGCTGAAATATCCCTCCGCCATAGGAGCCGACGGTAGTAAAGCCAGACAGAGCAACTCTGCCCGTATTTTCTGCAGTTTACGGTGCAATAACCGGTGATAACTGCTGAAAGTAGATTACTTGGTGCTGATCACCATTTTAAGCAGACATTGGTTCTGAAGATGAGCTTTTACACGTTGATAAAATTGCAGAAACCCAACCCATAAACCGTACTTTAATGCTTATTCATTTGTTATCTCTGTATTTGACAAACTAATGCTGAATTACGTTGCCAAACGAAGGACCTGGAGTTACTAAACAGTTGCTAAACAGTCTCTTTCAGGGTATTAAGCTCCTGCCCAGTTACAAGCAAAGTGTAAGACTGGAATGACCTGGAAATTTAAAACCTTTTTCCAGGCTTAAACTCTATGAATATGGATAGAAACAGCAAGCAAAAATATTCAAAGAAATGATGGTTGTTGGTGTGCAATTAGATGTGTGTGAGAGAGAGAGAGAGTGAAGAAATGAACAAAACTTATGATTTTATTGAAATGTACAATTTATATTTTTATGCATAATACCATGTCTATCTTTGTTTAAGAGGCAAAGAAAATATATCGGCATGAAAACAGGTATTTATTTACACATTTGTTTACACACTGTGTAAACATCAGGGTGTCATGATTAGTCATTTAGCCTTTATAGTCCAGAGTTTAACATTTGGCACCAGGATGTTTTCATTCCAATTATAAAAAGTGCTTGAAAAATAACATAAAAATATTTTTTGTACAAGCATGTATTTTATTAGTGTCATTTATTGCAAAATTGCATATTAAATTGCCCAAACAGGCTATTACACTTTCAGAAATAAAACAATAAAACATAAAACATGCGATTAATTTGCGATTAATCTCAAGTTAACTATCGACATTATGCGATTAATCGCGATTAAAATTTTTAATCGTTTGACAGCACTAATATATATATATATATATATATATATATATATATATATATATATATATATATATATATATATATATATATATATATGATTACAGTTAAAAGGCACTTTTTAGTTTTATCTCTGATTTAAAAATGCTGTGTAATGGACATTTGAAAAATAACTTATTTAAACCATGATCTGATCTTGAACTCTCCTTTCAGATTTAAAGTCTTTGGAGAGACATTTGGTGTGCAGGAACTAACATATACAACAATGTGCTGCACTCAAGAGAGGACAACAGTGTGCTTGACCTGTCGAAAATTTTAAATATTCTGTTGTCACTGTTTATTTTTCCCAACACTACAAGCAAGTTTTGACATCTTCAGCAGTGGCTGGGATAACCATTCACTCAGAACTGAAGGGAATCTAACACTCACAGTTATGGGAGATGGGAAGCATCCAGCATGTCGTGGCAGAACCAGAAATCACAGATATAAACAGTCCTTTATTTTCCACATTGCATAATAAACATACCCTTTGATATGGTCTTTATTTTCAACATGCTTTTATTGTTAAAATTAAAAACTGAAAGAACTCCATTGATTCTCCGGGCTTTTTCCAGTAAACAATCCATGTATTTCCATAAAACTGGCTGATGAAATGGATGAAGCCAATAACAGGACTATGAAAAACAATTTCTGCACGTAAGACTGTCAGGAAATTTAGAACAATATCAAACCTGGCCTTTTTCTTTAACCTTTGTGTTCAGCCTAAACGGCTCCATTAAGAGCTATGAACGACATGGTTCATAGCACAGTTACATATTAAGACTATTTTTAAACAAGCCCAAATCCTGTGTTGTGTGTTTATAGATGCCATCAAATCTTGAATTTTTTAAAGTCTTGGTAGTGTGATTGAAGCCTGAGTGTCTCAAAGCATGTTGATGACCTGGTAGACTACCATGGCTAATTTACACGGTTCAGCTCATCAGTGGATGCTGAAAAACAGATATGTGTTAAGGTTATGTAAAGGATAATACTCCTCTTAAAAAAAAATCACTGCTAAGATGAAACAACAAACTTTTCAAGAAAATGACTGCCTATGTGGCCATTTCCAACTGTGGTTTTTGTCATGGCCAAACTATTTTTATTAAGTGCACAACACATATTTGCAATTTGGCACATATGACCTCATTTTTTAGTTAGAAAGGTAGTAAGACATAACCTAGATCTGGTGTTATATGCTATATTGGTAACATTCATATTTGTGTAAGAAAACTTAAATTATTAGTTAGTGGACATGAAAATGTTATACCATTTTGAATGAACTGATGAAGATACCCTGTGACAAGGCTCTTATCTTCTACAGTGCAATAATCATCATCATCATCATCATCATCATCATCATCAGTCACGGTAGGCCATCTGATACGGTCCAGAATGCTTTATACAAACAAACCATCCTGCCTAAGTAATTGTCCTTGAGTTTTGATTCTGGCCTGTATTCTGAACTGTTGCTATTAAAAGTGAGAGCAAGGGTTAGGGTTAGGGCTTTTAGGATAAATTACCAAATCCAAACACCAATTTTAGGTTTACACCAATAACAACAATAGACAGTTATTTACAAACAACATAAAAAAACACATTATGATCTGTTAACAACGCAGCTATCTGGGTGTCCACTCTGGTACTATTTATTTGACATAACACAGTAAAGGGAGAAACCAACCACAGGGGTTGCATTACAAAGCAAAAGTTGTTTTAGCATGGCGTTCAACCTAAGGCAAGCTTGCATGTTATTTGCTCTGAAAAGTAACATAGTCCATAGCAGTGCCTTTAACTGAAATCTTACATGTTCTACTATCTGAATATTATGATATTGTTAGCTATTAATTATTTACCGGGAAAGTTTTGAAACTCACCTGTGTGGTGCTGATGCTCTTAGTTGTGAAATCACGTCTGTCTTCCTCAGCCAAACTGCCGTATTTCACCCCCTGCTGTTGTTAAGTCAGAACCACGCCCGCTGAGAGGGGGGGACAAAACGGGTCAATGGCATACCGCGCACGTGACGTCACCGTCTCAAGAGCAACGCCCCTTTTGCCGCTTAGGTAGTGCATACAGGTAGAGAGCGCCCGTAGCAACCAACAGAACCAGCGATATGACCGACTTTACAGCCGTTAAACTTTCCCAAGACGATGTCCCAGGCACACGGTTTACTGGTCGCACTGTGGAAGAACACACCAACGTTCAGCTCAAACGATGGCTTGAGTGTCGAGGGCTTAAAAAGACCGGAAAACTGGCCGAGTTGATCAAACGGTAAGCTTTGTTTTTTTTTTCCTGCGCGGCGGTCATGGCGTCGTCTGCCGTTTTTTTGTTTGTAATCACCGTCCAGGGATCGGTATATGTTTAATGTTTGTCGTATTTGAAATGTTTTTGAGTAAGCTATCCTGGTAGCAGGGTATCATGTTAGCGCCTGCTACCATGATAGCCTATATGCTATCATGGTAGCAGGCGCTACTTTATTAACATGTCGGCCACCAAAATACTCTTACCTGTTCACTACTTGATGTCGCTGGAATTGGGTCAGGATGTTCTTCGGTTGGGCCCTTTCCTCCGACAAAATGCTTGCTACATATGTACTTGAATTTGGTAACCTTTTCCGGGTTGAACTGTTGTGTAGGCTGACCGCCCCGGTGTACCCAGCGCACACATTTCTCCTTGGCAGTCTTGAAGAAAACATCCTTCATATGCGGCCGATCAGCGTACCTCGAGTCGCTGTTGCACGTTCCATAGCAACAATGTTTAAGAACCATGGTCTTAGATTTGGAAAAAGCAGTCGTTTACCGAGTAAAACCAAGGGTAACGCACGTCTCTTTTACAGCGAAACAGCGGCGGACTATGCAAGCTTGTCCTACTGCGTACCACGTGATGTGACGTCATCGTGACGTTACGTTTCTAAAAATAGCTCACTCGCGGTACGCCATTGTCCCAGGCCCAGGACGGGGGGGTGGGGGGGGTGCAAAAACTGACACTCTGACCATTAAAATACACGCAGAAGTGTTTTTTCAGAAAATATTTGTGTGAAAATTATTTAATATTAGAGTAACTAGATCAGGGTTAAAACTCTGGGTCGCTGCGACGGATTTCCATCATTTGGAAAATGAGCGCAAATTGTTCAGTGTAGAGGTTTTTTTTCAAGGTTTTAAACTGAAGCTGCTCTCAATCAATGAAACCTGGCAAAACCTGGACATTAGCCAATCAGAAAGAGAGTAGTCTTTGCAATCTGCCAGTCTGAGTTTTATCGGCGTTCAATCATTTTAACTTTTGGAAGAGCATCTCAAACTGACCACAGATGGTATGAATGAAAGTAGTGGTGGTCAAAGGTTTTCTTTGGATTTATGAACCTGCAGGTCAGAAAGTTCAGCGGATTGAACATCTGACAGCAACTTCCCTGGTAAGCGTGTCTGTCGCTGCTCCTGCAGTTAATGAGTTATTTCTACCTGTGGCCACGTCACGTAGTCGAGGAGAGGCTATTTTGTGCAAGCAGAGACCGTTTTGTACTTGGGGACAATTTATAAATGATATTTTGAATGCAACATATGGGAAGAGTTTCAAAAACAATTTTAATTTTTGTGCAACATGTTTATTTGTGTACAATGTTTTGGCAAGAAACTAACCACATAGAACTGGTTGAACCCGCACAGCTGACAATACAGCGATCTGATTGGCTGAGCAGGAAAACTCGAGTATTGTGACCTCTTGGACCGTAGCGGAATGGGTTATATTTTTTATTGGCTGTAACTTATGAATGTGCAAGTGAAAATGATGGAACATTTTTTTTAGATCACTGCTATCTGTAGCAACTGATCCAAGTGCAAAAAAGTTTTTTTCCTCAAGTAGTTCATACAGACATTCTTAAAGAGACGTCCTACAGACTCTGGCCCACGGCCTACACTGCGTGCATGCTTGGTGTGAGAAATTGAAAAGAGGAATTGATGCATCTCCAGACCTTCTGGGTTACATTAACACACAGTCCACTGTGTACATAGCAATAGAATCTATATATATATATATATATATATATATATATATATATATATATATATATATATATATATACATTTTTTTTTCTTGTCTGCACCAACAACACCAAGTCAAATTCCTTGTAAGTGCAAACCTACTTGGCAATAAACTTGATTGAAAAATACATGGTAGTTTGTGCAGCCTGAACAGTTATTCCGCCTCTCGTTCTGTTATGTAATGAAGAAACAACTGAACATACGTAGCTGTACGAAGAGTAGACCATCTGCTGCAAGTCCGCCATCTCTTTGAGGATGTTCACGTCGTCCATGTTGTGGATGGTTGCCAGGTCTGTGTAACGTTCCCTGCAGAAACTCTGAGCTTCATTCCAGGTCTTTGGTTCATAAACAAAATGGTATTTACGTGCAGGAAGTGAGGAGACGGCACACAGAGCTGCAGACAGAAATCAACATAATTGAAAAATGATCATTACTTTAGATTGACCTTTAAGATTCAGACACTCTGAATAAGTGTTGTTGTAAAAGACGTACCAGACGCAGCAGCAAAAAACAGAAAAAGTTTCTCCATCTGTCCTTTTCTGTCCTCTTGGTAGTTTGCTGATGAAGAACTGCAGAGAGGAGCAATGTTTACATACTGAATCCAAGAACTATTTGCATTTGATTTACCCGTCATACCCTGAAGCATTTTCATGTGGAACAAATTCAAAAAATGGATTTACATAGTCAAGAACACTAATCCCAGTTTCTCAGTTTTTTTTCTTCACAAATAAGTGGCAGAGGTCCACTTCCCATTGCTGCTGCGCTACAGAGCCTAACAACAACTTTACCACATCCATTTCTTTAGGCGATGTTTGCATTTTCTAAGATTTTCACCAATTATTCTTAAGAACAATTTTTAAGGTAATGAATGACCAACAGCAACAGAGTTAGAAGAACATTAGAACTGCCCAAAAACAGGTTCACACCTAAAACCAGTTGGTCAACGTGTAGATCAGTTCTGAGTTACTACTCAGAGTAGATGGAAAATAATGTTATTGAAGATATTATTACATGTAATAAATTATGGTTTGATGGTAATAAATTTGTCAGGACCTCCAAGCTGTGGACTGGTTTTAGTTAATTTAGGTAATTAGCCTCACCTAAACAAAAGCAAAAAATCATGGAATTTAGCAATTGTAGATCAAACATGTAGTTCAAAATACAGATGAATGAGGCTAATATTAAACATTTACATTATTTAGGTCAGACTAAAGTTGAAACCTGACATCAAATATGCTAAAAAAGAAATCTATGAAAAAGTATCTGGGTTGCTGTTGTAAATCCCAACAAAGAAAATTTTAGGGGCAGCTGCTGCCAGCTTCACTAGAGAAAATATTATTCATCCATCCGTCATCTATACTCGCTTAATCCCTCATGCTGGTGCCTATCTCCAGGGTTCAATGGGCAACAGGCCAGCTACACCCTGGACAGGTTACCAGTCTGTTGCAGGGCAACACAGAGACAAACAACCATTTGCGCACACACTCACACCTAAGTAGAATTTAGAGAGGCCAATTAACCTAACAGGAAGCCAGAGTGATGTTCTCACTCATGCACAGGGAGAACATTCAAACTCCATGCAGAAAGACCCAGGGCAGACTTGAACCTAGGACCTTCTTGCTGCAAGGCAACAGCGCTATCCACTGTGCCACTGTGCAGCCTGAAATTCATATTTAAGGGAAATAGGGCAGAGTATGCTGTGGAGAGCAAATGCAAGGTCAGAAGTTGTCGCTCTATCTGCTGCGCAGGAGCTGAGGAATGCAGAGAGTGAGGAGGAACCCCAGACCCGTTGAGTCTGCAGATAGGAGAGGCCATCCATGTGGGGGAGATGCAGGAGCCAGCCAATTCCTTGTGCCAGCTGATTGCACAAGGAATTGGAAGCAAGATGTCCAGTTTTATCTAGTAATTGATGAGAGCTCAGATATCACATCTTGAGACAGCTGAGGTTACAGAACATTGGTCTGGACATCAAAAAATGCTTTGGATTTGGCACATATGGCTGCAGTGTTATGGTGGGGAAGAGAGATTTCTTGTACACTCACCTGCTTCAGCAAAACCCTGATCTTTAGCTTCTCAGGTGTGTATGCCATTCACCACAGCTGTGTATAAGCAAGGCAGTCAAGACCCTTCTTCCCTGTTAATATGCAAAGACTTAGCGCCTTATCAATCCTGGAGAAGTTCCTTTAACACTTGCTCAGATGTCAAGTACATGATGGCTTTTTATTCATGGATACTTCATTAATAAAATTAACTGAAGTTTCACTTTCTGCAAAGCAAAGATCAGCAAAGATGTTATGATGCTGAAATCCAGTACCAGATGTACAGTGATGCTGTTTCTGTCATTTCTGCAAGAATTTGACAGGATCAAGAGGTTATTTCAGCAGGATTGAGGTAATCCATTTAAAATGCTGAAACGTTTGCTTCTTTTCTTTTGCTCCCTCATCTCCAGGATGATAGAATCCCCACGTCAGATGAACGGCTGCTTGAACTAAATTGAACAGACAAATGTGTCTTCTTCAATTCAATTCAATTTTATTTATATAGCGCCAATTCATAAAACATGTCATCTCAAGGCACTTTCCAAAGTCAGCTTCCATCAGATCCTCCAGGTTGGTGAGAAAGTTTCCTCTCTAAGGAAACCCAGCAGGTTGCATCAAGTCTCTCCAAGCAGCATTCACTCCTCCTGAAAGAGCGTAGAGCCACAGTGGACAGTCGTCTGCATTGTTGATGGCTTTGCAGCAATCCCTCATACTGAGCATGCATGAAGCGACAGTGGAGAGGAAAACTCCCCTTTAACAGGGAGGAGAACCTCCAGCAGAACCAGAACCAGGCTCAGTGTGAACGCTCATCTGCCTCCACCCACTGGGGCTTAGAGAAGACAGAGCAGAGACACAGAAAGCACAGAAGCTCACATTGACCCAGGAGTACTTTCTATGGTAGATGGTAGTAGAGGATGATCTGCCTCCCCTGATGATGTCACAGCTAACAGAACACCAGACCAGGTATACCTTCTATGAAGAGAAAAATGACAGAGAACAAAAAGTTAAAAGCTGAAATAACAACAAACAATGCAGATTGGAGAGCAGTAGGAGAACTCAGCAGAGAGAGAGAAATAGACCCTGATGTCCTCCAGCAGCCTAAGCCTATAGCAGCATAACTATAGAGGTAGCTCAGGGTAACATGAGCCACTCTGACTAGAAGCTTTGTCAAAAAGGAAAGTTTTAACATTAGTCTTAAAAGTAGACGGGGTGTCTGCCTCACGGACCAAAACTGGGAGTTGGTTCCACAGGAGAGGAGCCTAATAGCTAAAGGATCTGCCTCCCATTCTACTTTTAGAGACTCTAGGAACCACCAGCAGACCTGCAGTCTGAGAGCGAAGTGCTCTGTTAGGAACATACGGGGTAATCAGAGCTCTGATACATGATGGAGCTTGATTATTAAGGGCTTTATACGTTAGAAGGAGAATTTTAAATTCTATTCTTGATTTAACAGGAAGCCAATGAAGGGAAGCTAAAATAGGAGAAATATGATCCTGCTTGTTGATTTTCATCAGAACTCTTGCTGCAGCATTTTGGATCAGCTGAAGACTTCGAACTGCATTTTGTGGACTTCCTGATAGTAAAGAATTACAATAGTCCAGCCTTGAAGTAACAAATGCATGAACTAGTTTTTCAGCATCACTCCTGGACAGAATGTTTCTAATTTTGGGTATGATTTGTTTTCATAATTGCACAGGATGAGGCAAAAATAGAGAGCAAAGATGAAAGAAATATGAAAAGCAGGAGCCGAGACTTTTTGCTGGAAGCATGCAAACAGGTTCAAAAGAGACTTCCAGCTAACATCCAGATATGGAAATCTATGACAGCGTTCAGTTCATCTGTGTTCCTGTCACAGAAAACAACAGCTGGCATTGTTTTCACTTCTTTAAATCTTGTAGCTTATGCACACAGCATCAGGCTGTTACATACCGTCCAGGGAAAACAAGGAAGACACTCAGGCTGAGGCCTTTTGGGTTGAAGTGCTCAGTTACAAAGACAGCAGTGGAGAGCAGACTTTCAGAGAACCTGCCCTATTTTCTCTGTCTTTGCTTGCATTGCCATTAAGTAATGCTGGTGTAGAATTAGTGTTCTCATAGATGAACCCAGTCTAGTCCAAACTGAGGAACAGAATGGGGCAGAACACACTCAGCAGCATTCTCCATATAAAATATGGACTGAGGAGGCCAGGTTTGTGCTGCAAAGATTTCATTCCATGCAAGCAGATGGAACAGACCTGGAGGGGAACTAAGGACATGGAAAGAAGTTTTACCCAAGCCTGTTAGATTTTTTTTATGTGACTTTTCTTTTAAACAGCAAGACAGTTTAACCTTTAAATAGTTTTTTTCCAACTGTGTTTATGGTTAGTTTGCTGTTACATATGCAAAGTGCACTTTTCTTTTGACCAGGTGCTAAAAATAGAAGGTATTTGAATATTTCAAGTTATTCAAAAGTTTTATGGTGAATGTGTTGCTGTTGCTAATGTTAGTGCTATTCCAAATGTATATTCATAGTTTAAAAGTGGCTCATTTCTCTTTCACAAGTAGATCTCTGTACTTCAGAGTCAGAATAGCGGGGGTTGCAAGTTTGTTGCAAGTTTTCATAGAGCGGGTTGCTTGTTTCTCTTGGCAAAACTGGCAACACTGCCTTCTAGGTGAACACAGACATGTACACATGCAGAGTCATGGCAGGTTTTGGCTGACCCATCAAATTTGATTAATAGGGTGTGACATTAATCCAGAACTGAAACACACACACACACACACACACACACACACACACACACACACACACACACACACACACACACACACACACACACACACACACACACACACAGGTGTCAATGGTTGTTTGCTCTCATGTTCATTTGCCTACCTTCTATGTTTACTTCCAGGAAGAAGTTTTCTTCATAATCCTCTGCCTCCTTGTTCTCCAAAGCCATCTGATGAACTTGCCTAAAGAATCCCTCCGCTCCTCTGATCACCCTTCTGGTCGCTCCTCCCTGGTTCCACTGCCTGGACCCCTCCACCTACCATCTTTCATTCACCTGGCTGTCCACTCAAATAAGACTTTGGAAAAGACAACAGGGTATTGCTGTATTGACCTCTGGGTATTCTGCCATGACTTTAATCCAGGACACCAATAGAGCTTTTAAGGATTGCATCAGTTGCGATCTCCAGCTTTTTATGTTCTTCTTGTATAAACATGCTGAGTTCTCCTGATTTGTTGACAAATGGGTCATGGATCCATTCATTGCCTCATTACAGAGCCAGTCACCTATACTATGCAAAGCGGGCTTGATGCATGAATCCAAATAGTAGAATGCCTGGTAGTGTCTGTTAAATGCAGCTTTCTGCATTTAAACCGTAGACTCTCTTTTCTTCTCCTCACAGGGCCGTTTCACCTCCATAAAGAAACTTTTCAAAGACATTTAGTTTTACCTCCTTTAGCTAACTAGCTTGTCACGTTACCAAGATATGTGTGAAGAATGTAATTGATGGTTGTGATTGAGAGACATTTTCTAAAATAAAACAGTGTTCAAACTCAGATAAATTAAAGGTAAAAAATTTAAGTTATCTATTATTTCTGTGTGGCCCAGTACCAACTGACCCATAAACCGGTATTGTTCTGCAGTCCAGGGGCTTAGGAACCACAACATTATGTTAAAAGCTTTCCTTCAGGTCCAGGAATATTCCAGCTGTTGTATGTTTTTGATCTATTGAATTGGTAAATTATTCTCCGGCGTCTATTAGTGTGAGTACTGCTGATCTGTTTATCAATGAGTTTATCCAGATTGTTATTATCATGTCTTTCAGACTACGTATAAGGTGCACTTAAAATCCTTACATTTTCTCAAAAGTTGATAGTGCTCCTTATCTATGATCACCTTGTGCTTACTGACTGATTTTATGTGGTACAATGTACTCATAAGTATGACTTTGGTTGTACACCTGATAGGACCCCTGAGCTGTCTACCAGAATGCCTGACTGTAATGTCTAAACCAGAAGTGCATTCATGTAAGGCAGCCTGGAGTACACGCTAGCAACAATAAACCTTGTATGATAATTCAATATAAAAGTTATGTTTATTTTGGCCTTATGTTAGAAACAGGGCAGTTTAGTCCAACTACTCTGAGATGGAAAGCTTTCCCTGTCAGGAGAGAGGCGTGTATGCGAAGTGACGCACTGCAAAAAGGGAACTTAAAGTAAGTATTTTCTTGAAATTAGTTTATGTTTTCTTTTGTTGAGCAGCTAAATAAGAGTATTTTCCAATGGAATGCGTATTTCTACCCCGAAAATAAGATAATTAGATATCCTGCACATGAAATAACATGATGAATATGAATTGTTCTTATTTTTAGTGCAAAACTCTCATTCAGTTGGGAGGAATATTTAATGGGCCTTATTATCCGGTGAGCCTCGGTACGAAAAATAAGCTAAACAGTTTTTCTAGAATTTGGGAAAACTGAGGGAGTAATTAAAACCTGCCTGTGGTTTGTGAAAAAGTTTTTTTTAACTATTTTTATAAACAGGTAAAATGTTATTAACATGAAAGAAACTGAAATTTATCAGACAGATAAGATTTAAACCAGCCTATTGCTTTCCCCTTAATCCCTACAGTATGCTCAAGTCTTTGTAGGAGAATATTGTGATCAACTGTATCAAACGCAGCACTGAGATCAACAGGACAAGTATAGACACAAGTCCATTATCTGAGGCCATGAGAATATCATTAGTGACCTTCACCAGAGCTGTTTCAGTGCTATAATGAGCTCTGAAGCCTGACTGAAACTCCTCAAGTAGGTCATTACTTTGGAAATGTTCACAAAGTTGATTAGCAACTATTTTATCAAGAAAAGAAGATTAAATATAGGTCTGTAATTTATTTAGTCATTTTGATCAAGAGAGGGTTTTTAAGTAATCGCCGCTCAGGGTGGCAGCTGTAATGTTGCCACCCTGAGCTCTGTAATGTTGATTGAACTTCTTTTTTTTTTTTTTCATTCCTGCTTTTCTTGGAAAATTAGCTTTTTTTTTGGACAAATGATTCTTCTTGTATTAGATGCTGCGCTGGTGGATTGATTTTTTTTCCAGTATGTTTCTGTCAAGGTGCAGTTTTCATCTGCTGCACCCTGAGCATTTTCCAGCACCTTCCTCTTTCTACCCAGCCCTAATTCCACTCTCACTTAATCACCTACACCTGTTAGCAATTAACCCGGACTCAATCCACCTGAAAGCTCCACAATAAAAGCTCACCTCAGTCAGCACATCCCCGCCGGTTCGGCTCTCATCCTCCTTCAGCAGAAGGACTCTCCTCCTCCTCCTCCTCCTCCTCCTCCTCCTCCTCCTCTGATTGTCAGGGTTGAGTTTTGACTTAGCCTTTTGTTCACTATTAGTTTTCAGTTTTTCCTCCTTTTTTGGGTTTTAGTTATGATTTTACTTTATTTTCTTAGTTTTTAGCTCCTTCTTCCCCTCACTTAGCTTTCCCTCCACTCCTGCAGTCAGTCACACCTGTTGGTCATTAATCAGTCAGACTAATTTCACCTGCCAGCCTCCCTACTTGAGCCTCCCTATGTTGTCACTCCTCTGCCGGTTCGTCATCATGCAACACCTACTCCTTGCCTGTCTACCTGAATGTTCCTTGCTTGCTACTGGAACCCTGCCACCTCTGCTTCTCTTGTACCTCAGCTTGCCTTTGATTACTCCAGTCTCATCGGTGTAACTAACCTGTTAAGACTCTAATCTGCAAGTATTCACCAACCAAGCTGTTTATTCCTGTTTTGACTCTGTCCAGCAAGGCTCGCTCTCTGCCGTGCTGAGGAACCTGCTGCCTTACGCTGGTCTGGGCCGTCAGCTCCTGCTCTCATCTACACTCCTGTTCCAGTTCAATCCTGCCTCTCTGGTGTCTTCATCCACCATTCCATTACCTTTCAATAAACTCTCAATTTTAGCTCTGTGTGTGTGGTTCTGGGTTTATTGAAGACAAATCGTGACACTGATAAGAGACTTTTGCTTCCTGACTGCTCTCCTTACTTGGCTCCCTTAGATTCCACTCCAAGCTCCACTCAGGTCCCGTCCCGAAGCTCACCTGCCAGCCTTGGGTTCCGCCCCAAGGCTCACCCGCAGTGCTCCAGCCTCCTCCCGTCTGCCTGCTCCTGCCATCACAACCCATGTGCTCCATGCCATTAATTACAGGTCCTCATCATCCATAAATCATCTTTCTTCAATGAACCTCACAAAACGAAGCTGCGTGTGTGGTGTCTGTGTTCGGGTTCATCGAGATCAATTATCATATATTATATTCAGCTCTTTTGTTATGATGCGTAACCATAGCGACATGGTGGTTTACAACAGGAAGCAGGTGATTACAACTGAAGCCCGAAATCCCACAGGAGTTGAAAAGGAAGTGTTGTGGTTGCAGAACAGAAGCAAAAAGGAGAGAGAGAAGGAATAAGTTCAAATCATCTCTGCCATCCATCACTGTGGGCAATGTGAGATCGTTAGCTAACAGGTTGGATGAACATTAAGCCCTGATAGGACTCAGCAAGAGTATCAGGAATGCAGTATTATGTTTTTTACTCAGACATGGCTGCAGGATCATATCTCCAACTCTCTGCTGGGCTTCCTGACTATACGAGCAGACAGAGATTTAAAGAGCAGCAGGAAAAGGAAAGGAGGTGGATTGGCAGTGCTTGTCAACAACAGATGGTGTCACCCAGGACACGTTACTGTAAAGTGTCGTCTCTGCAGTCCAGACAAAGAACTGTTGGCAGTAAGTTTAAATCCATATTATTAGCCAAGAGAGTTCACCTATGTTGTTTTGTGGTTGTTTACATCCCACCCTCACCTGTTGCCAACAATGCATGTGATGTCATCAGTTCTGTCATCAGACGCAGACTTAACACCCCAATTTGTATGTGATCTTACTCAGATCTCACTCTGCTACACTGCCAATGTTTCATCAGCTTGTCAGCTGCTCTACAAGAGAAAACAAAATATTGGATCTAATTTACACAAATGTCAAGGATTCATATATTTTAAAATCAAGATTGCCTTTAGGTAAATCAGATTACAACCTTGTTTTTCTCTGCTCAGATTATAAAACCTCTTGTCAAGAGACTACCTGTAGTTTTGAAACTACCAATTGTATTTTCTTTGAAACTATAAGGATAGGACATCATTGAAGTATATAATATATTGCATATATTATAAAATATAATATAGAATTGATTATTATATAAATATATGACCAAGTGTGTCGGTTTATGCCCATTTTGGGCAAAACCAATTGAATCTAGGATAGTTTTAAGAGAGGGAAACTGAGGGTTAAATGCTCAAAAGAATTGACTAATTAATAATTCAGACTGAAAGATGGTTGCTACTCCTCCCCCTCTTCCTGTAGATCTGGGAATGTGGAATTTTAAATAATTGGATGGAGTTGATAATAAAGTAGTCCTCTTGTAGCCAGGTTTCTGTGAGACAAAATAAATCAATCTGATTATCGGAAATCAATTCATTAACTAACTGTCATGGATGAACCCGGACACAGCACACACACAGCACACACACACACACACACGCACGCACACACACACAGAGCTGGTTTCCAGAGTTTATTAAAACAGCCAGAGTCATTTTACCAGACGGAGTTGTAGGGTGCAGGAACTGGCAGACGGGAACAGACCGGAGCAGACCGAGCAAGACCAGGAGAAGAACAGGAACTGGACAGGCATGATGTTCTGAAGACTGAGTACGAACCGGTAACCAGGGACAGACTAAGGCAGGGGTGTCAAACATACGGCCAGCAGGCCGGATCCGGCCCGCCAAACAATTTAGTCTGGCCCGGTGGCTAAATGCATTATCAGTAATAAAAAAAAAAAAAAAAAATCAAATTTGACTTACTCAAATGATATGGACACTACAATGGGAAAGTAGGAGAGGAAAGGAAGAACAAGAAGAAAAAAAACAAAAGGTGAAAGAAAGAGGAGATAAAAGTAAGAGAATGATAAAACAATTATAAAAAAAAAATGTACTTCGTTTAATTGAAAATCTGCAGTTCCTATATTGTCCACGAGGGGCGTTGTGTTTTAATTAGCAGATTAAGCTTCAGGTGTGGAAAAATTTAAATCATTTCTTAATCTTTATCTGTTTGATGTAATTTGTCATGTAGGACAGTGTTTTTAAGTTCCAAAAAATGTGAATAAATCTTTTTCAACATTGTACGATCACTGTGATCAGTTCTTATGCATAATGCACAAGTAAATGTTTAACTGAGTAAGTATTGTTGAAATTGCACATACTTTTCTTAAAAACGCTGAGGTTATTCATAATATATTGTGTAAAAGGGAAATTAATTTAATATAAAAATCAACAAGTCCACTTTTATTAGTTCTATTTAATCTTGCAATGAGTTTACTCGTGTGGCCCTCTTGAGATCAGATTAAGCTGAATGCGGCCCCTAAACCAAAATGAGTTTGACACCCCTGGACTAAGGTGAGTTTATATAGTGGTGTGAGCAGGTGGAATGATTCCAAGGTTAATTGCAGCCTGACAGGTGTTCCTAATCAGGGCTGCACTGGAGACAGGGTCAGAAATGTTCAGAGTGCAGCCTTCAGGCTGCATCATGACACTAACAAAGTCTTTGGAGGGAGAGACCTTATTTTAATGTTCTCATTTTCCATGATGACCTGGAAGCAACAAACACAGAGACAGTGTTTGGCGGTTTAAAAGGTTTATTGAAGAAAGGGTGAGAACAGAAGTGGTTTTGGATGTTGATCTGACTGGGTGGGAGGACTCTGGTCACAGACTGTGGGAATGAGAGAGGAGAGGTGAAGACCAACAACAGGATGGCTGGTTAGATGGAGTAGTAGACTTTAACTGGTTTTGTTTTTGTTTTACCATTTTCTTTATATATACTCACCCCTTGACTTGTTTGAAGGATAATATGTGTTAATATAATAATTCTATGTGTTTGTCATGATTTGAAGGTTTACCCAAACACAACCACAGACAGAGATATGTTTTAAAAGATTCTATTGGATGATGATGAGTAGTGGAAGAAGGAGACCAGAGAGACTGAACCGGACTGGAGCCAGAGGATGTTGATGGCAGGAACTGGTAAGCAGGACAGAGCCTGAGCACAGAGGTAGCAGGACCAGCAGCATGGCAGAGTGAAGACTTGGAGGCCGGAGCAACAGCAGGCAGGCGGAGACGAAGGGAACCCGGCTGGACAAGGAAAAGGTGATGTGTGTAGAAATGAGCAGAATGGACAAACGAACCAACAGGGAAGAGCTGACTGAAGGGAGCTTAAATAGGGAGGATGACAGGTGTGCTCAGTTCTGGCTTGATGGTGGCTGACAGTTGTAGGTGATTACTGAGGTAGAGAGAAGACTGGAGCGTATGGAGGGTGAAAAGTGCCATGAATATGTAATGCAGCAGGCAAAGCTGCACCATGACAGTGTTATAATATGAGATTTAAATGACATGTCTTAATTCAATTCAATTCAATTCAATTTTATTTATATAGCGCCAAATCATGAAACATGTCATCTCAAGGCACTTTACAAAGTCAAGTTCAATCATATTATACAGATTGGGTCAGATTATACAGATTGGTCAAAAATGTCCTATATAAGGAAACCAGTTGATTGCATCAAAGTCCCGACAAGCAGCAGTCACTCCTGGGGAACCGTAGAGCCACAGGGAGAGTCGTCTGCATTGTACATGGCTTTGCTGCAATCCCTCATACTGAGCAAGCATGAAGCGACAGTGGGAAGAAAAACCACCCATTAACGGGAAGGAAAAACCTCCGGCAGAACCGGGCTCAGTATGAACGGTCATCTGCCTCGACCGACTGGGGTTACAGAAGACAGAACAGAGACACAACAAGAGAAACAAAAAAGCACAGAAGCACACATTGATCTAGTAATCTGTTCTACATTAGATGGTAGTAGCGGGTGAGCCGTCTTCTCTGGATGATGTCACAGTTAACAGAACGCCAGACCAGGTGTACCTACTATGAAGAAAAAGAGAGAGAGCAAAAAGTTAAAAGCTGAAATGACGACAGTCATTTCAATGTAATACAATGCAAAACTGGAGAACAGTAGACTGAAGAACAGTAGAAATCAGTAGAGTGAGAAAATTAGACCCTGATGTCCTCCAGTAGCCTAGGCCTATCACAGCACAACTATAGAGATAGCTCAGGGTATGAGCCACTCTAACTATAAGCTTTGTCAAAAAGGAAAGTTTTAACATTAGTCTTAAAAATAGATAGGGTGTCTGCCTCACGGACCAAAACTGGGAGTTGGTTCCACAGGAGAGGAGCCTGATAGCTAAAGGATCTGCCTCCCATTCTACTTTTAGAGACTCTAGGAACCAGCAGCAGACCTGCAGTCTGAGAGCGAAGTGCTCTGCTAGGAACATACGGGGTAATCAGAGCTCTGATATATGGTGGAGCTTGATTATTAAGGGCTTTATACGTTAGAAGGAGAATTTTAAATTCTATTCTTGATTTAACAGGAAGCCAATGAAGGGAAGCTAAAATTGGAGAAATATGATCCCT
Organism: Fundulus heteroclitus; assembly: GCF_011125445.2. NCBI lineage: Eukaryota > Metazoa > Chordata > Actinopteri > Cyprinodontiformes > Fundulidae > Fundulus > Fundulus heteroclitus. Next base: position 42,073,251 of record NC_046361.1, on the reverse strand, counting down.
CTTGTTGATTTTCATCAGAACTCTTGCCGCAGCATTTTGAATCAGCTGAAGACTTCAAACTGCATTTTGTGGACTTCCTGATAGTAAAGAATTACAATAGTCCAGCCTTGAAGTAACAAATGCATGGACTAGTTTTTCAGCATCACTCCTGGACAGAATGTTTCTAATTTTGGCGATATTCCGGAGGTGAAAAAAGGAAACTCTGGAAACCTGTTTAATATGGGATTTAAATGACATGTCTTGGTCGAAAACAACACCAAGATTTTTAACTTTATTACCAGAGGCCAAGTTAATGCCATCCAGATTAAGGGATTGATTAAGAACTTTATTTTTTGAAGACTCTGGCCCAAAGATTACAACTTCTGTCTTGTCAGAATTTAAATGCAGGAAATTAAAGTCATCCAGCTTTTGATGTCATCAAGACATGACTGCAGTCGAAGTAACTGATTGGATTCATCAGGATTTATGGATAAATATAGCTGAGTGTCATCAGCATAACAGTGGAAATTAATCCCATGCTGTCTGATAATTTTGCCAATCGGAAGCATATATATAGTAAATAGAATTGGTCCAAGGACTGAACCCTGTGGTACTCCACAAGTGACCCTAGAGTTTGAGGAAGATTTATTATTAACATGAACAAACTGGAATCTGTCCGACAGATAAGATTTAAACCAGCCTAATGCTTTTCCCTTAATCCCTACAGTATGCTCAAGTCTTTGTATGAGAATATTGTGATCAACTGTATCAAATGCAGCACTGAGATCTAACAGGACAAGTATAGACACAAGTCCATTATCTGAGGCCATGAGAATATCATTAGTGACCTTCACCAGAGCTGTTTCAGTGCTATGATGAGCTCTGAAGCCTGACTGAAACTCCTCAAGTAGGTCATTACTTTGTAAATATTCACATAGTTGATTAGCAACTACTTTCTCAAGAATTTTAGATAAGAAAAGAAGATTAGATATAGGTCTGTTATTTACTAACTCATTTTGATCAAGAGATGGTTTCTTAAGTAAAGGTTTAATAACAGCTACTTTAAAAGCCTGTGGTACATATCCATTTACCAAGGATACATTAATCATGTCTAAAATAGGACCACTGATCAGAGGGAATACCTCCTTAAACAACTTGGTTGGGATTGGGTCTAACATACAGGTAGAAGGTTTAGATGAAGCTAAAATTTTAGATAACTCAGAAAGCTCTACTGCTTTTAAACAGTTCAGACACTGCGCAGGTTCTAAGGATTCCTCCAATGCTGCCTCACTTACTGAGGACGAGGTAATCATGTTTGGGAGGATGCCAATTATTTTATTTTTAATGGAATCAATTTTATTTATGAAGAATCCCATAAAATCATTACTGCTAAGAGCTAAGGGAATGGATGGATCAACAGAGCTGTGGCTCTGAGTAAGTTTGGCAACTGTACTGAAGAGAAATCTAGGATTATTTTTATTCTCCTCAATTAATGATGAAAAATATGCTGCTCTAGCTCTGCGAAGGGTCTTGTTATACAACAACAGACTGTTCTTCCAGATTAGGTAGGATTCCTCTTGGTGTGTAGAGCGCCATTTTCTCTCCAATTTCCTAACATTGTGCTTCAAGGAACGCAGCTCTGAATTAAACCAAGGAGCCAGCTTCCTGTGAATAATCACCTTCTTTTTCAAGGGAGCTACATTGTCTAATGCAGAACGCAATGACGAAGTCATACCGTTTACAAAGACATCTATTTGTGAATTGGAAGAAACAACATTGCTGCTATCTGCAGGGCATTTCTGCAATACGGAGGATATTAAAAAGGGGACAGACTCTTTAAGTTTTGATACAGCATTATCCGATAAAGATCTACTATAATGGAACCCTCTTTTGGGGGTGGAAAACTCAGTTAGATTAAACTAAAATGTTATTAAAAAATGATCAGACAGGACAGGGTTGTGAGGAAATACTGTTAATTCTTCACAATCAATGCCATATGTCAGAACAAGGTCTAAAGTATGGAGCCGAGAGTGCGTCGGTTCATGCACATTTTGAGCAAAACCAATTGAATCTAGGATAGTTTTAAAGGCTACACTAAGGTTATCACATTCTGTGTCAACATGGATGTTAAAATCACCCACTATAATAGCCTTATCAGTATTTAACAGCAAATCAGATAAGAAATCTGACAACTCATCCAAAAACTGAGTGTAAAGGCCTGGTGGACGATACAAAACAACAAACAGAAGAGGTTTTATTGCTTTGCAGCTTGGATGAGGGAAACTGAGGGTTAAATGTTCAAAAGAACTGTAGTTATTAATTGGCCTGGGACTAATTAATAAATCAGACTGAAAGATAGTTGCCACTCCTCCTCCTCTTCCCACAGATCTGGGAATGTGGAAATTTGAATAATTGGAGGGAGTTGACTCATTTATACTAACGTAGTCCTCTTGTAGCCAGGTTTCTGTGAGACAAAACAAATCAATCTGTTTATCAGAAATCAATTCGTTAACTAACAAAGTCTTTGGAGGGAGAGACCTTATATTTAATAGACCACATTTAATTGTTTTATTTTTAGGTTCAAGGTGAACTGTATTGATTTTTATTAGGTTTTTATGATTTGTTCCTTTTAGATAAGTTTTTGATCTGTTAAGTTTTGGCCGTGGGAAAGACACCGTCTCAATAGGATAATGGGTGGGTAACAGTACAGAAGCTGCAGAGAGGTGTGTTAAACTACGGCTCTGCTTCCTGGTCTGGACCCTGGGTTGTCAGCATTTAGGAGGACTAATAAATCCGGCCAGATTTCTAGAAAGAAGAGCTGCACCATCCAAAGTAGGATGGATGCCGTCTCTCCGGATCAGACCAGGTTTTCCCCAGAAAGTTCTCCAGTTATCAATGTAGCCCACGTCGTTTTCAGGACACCACCTAGACAACCAGCGGTTGAATGATGACATGCGGCTAAACATGTCATCACTGGTCAAATCAGGCAGGGGACCAGAGAAAATTACGGAGTCCGACATTGCTTTAGCAAACTCACACACCGAAGCAACACCAACTTTAGTGACCTCCGATCGGCGTGACCAGGTGTCATTACCGCCAGCGTGAATAACAATCTTACTGTATTTACGCTTATCCTTAGCCAGCAGTTTTAGGTAAGATTCTATGTCGCCCGTTCTGGCCCCTGGGAGGCATTTAACTTAGTCAAAAAGATTTTTTAATTTATTACCAGAGGCCAATTTAATGCTACCGAGAACAAGTGATTAATTAAGAAGTTTTGACGCTTTTGAGGACTCTGGTCCAAGGATTACAACTTTTGTCTTTTCATAGTTACCTGGTGACATGGTGACGTAGAGCTGTGTGTCGTCTGCATAGTGATGGTAGCTGATGTTGTTTTATGATCTGAGCTACAGGGAGCATGTAGATATTGAATAGGAGGGACCCAGGATGGACCATTGGGGAACTCCACATGTGATTTTTGTTGTCCAATTCCAGTTTGCTACAAACCCCCACTCACACTGCTCCACAGCAGCCAGCTGTGGCTCCACCTAGTGAATTGGGACTGGCTAGAACAGAAGTTCATCTGGTCCTTTCTGTGTCTATCCCTCATAAATTATTAAAAAACAGCCATGATTTTCTTTTTTTTAGGGCAAAACTCATTATGTGTAAGTTTAAATATCGTACTTTATCCTCCAAAATCCCCTCTGTTTCCCCATGTTTCTGTGTTGACGTTTTTATTCATTGATTTTATTCAGAAATTCACTGGAAGTTTATCCTGTCCATCAGCCGATGTTTCCTGTTTGGCTCGTGAAATTTGATACGGGGATCGCTGCAAATTGCAAACTTCTTTCTTGTGGTGTGTTTTGATGCGCTGCAGGGCCTCCATAATCAGACCCACAATCACATGTAAGAGATGCTGATTTTTAATTATCTATGTTCCATGTAGCGTTGCAACCGTATCTAGATCATTCAACGTGAGCCCGGGATAACTCAGTAGAAGTAAACAAGCACAACTTATCTGAGGAAGTTTTTCTATTGGCTTTAATGGTTGTTAAGCCATGATTCAACTCTAATCCGAGAGAGAGCAACAAAAAAATCCAAATGTCGAGACAGCAAGTTTGTGAGTGCATCTCTCACTTGAGCAGAGAAGAGGTTTGGAAAAGGAGGCAAGGAGGAGCAGAAAATGTCTGAGCAAGAAGCAATAAATCTGAGAGCAGAACCAAAGATTCAATTCAGAAGAGAATTTTCTCAAATTGAATATGTGTGGTCTTGATTTTTGCTTATGACTTAAGTAAAAATGAACTAAAACAGAAATGAAACAAACTTCTTTTCATCTGATAAAACTCATCATTTATTCTTGACATGCTTTCCTAACAGTCAGACAGCAGTGAGACTCTTTACAAGCGTAAAGTAACTAGTTTATATTCAGACAGAGATGATAGCAGCAGAACACAACAGCGCCATCTACTGTTCAACAGCATAAAACTCAAAAGAGTTTGATGGAGGATTTCTTTCTTCATGTCTGGACTATTTTCATTCACTTCCATCAACAATAGCAAAAAAAGTTAAGCTAACATTCAGACAGGCGACTGAAATGACTGAAAGACTGAAATATTCTCTAAAGTTTACTTTAATTATTATAATTTTATTTAAGGATCAATAACAACAGCTAAGCATGGGGTAGATATTTATTTTTGAAAATTTAATGATCCCCCCACACACACACACACACACACACACAAAGACACACACACACACACACACACCACCACCACCAACATTTTGCTCATCTGTGCATTAATTCAGTCCTCTTCACTCCTCAGAGGAGTTCCTTCAACTAAACAATCATTTCAATATTTGCATCTTGTGAAATAACTGTTGCACCAGCTGGATTTTCAGCTTCTAAGATCCTCCTACATATCATCTTCTTTATGGAATATCTTTCCATCCGTCTGCTTCCTCCAGCTCAGTTTGACCTCTGGCTTCCCTCACTGCTCCTGCAGCTTCAGTACCAGCTGAAACACAATAACATCACTGATGTTAATATTACACAGACACAGCTTATTTAAGGTCAATATTCTACTGAAGTTCCAGCATGTTGTGATCTTATCACAGGTGACTGGTTTAGACTTTTTTAGTTCATTTTCCTGACATTAGTACTTTTGGATTAAGCACACAACCATTATCTTGATCTTGTTTCCTCCAAAGAAAAGCTACTTTGTCTCTTTGCATCAGAACATCTTCACAGGCAGGAAGCTGCTGGAAGAAACAAGATATTTTGACCTGACAGGTTCAACCGCAGAGAAGAACTTTCAGGATGTCCTAGCAGGTCAAGCTAGAACCAGGCTGTGTCTCCTCATGAGGAGGATGAAACACAACCAGGTCTCCACCAGTGCAAAGGTTGCTCAGCAGCTTCATATAGCTGCATCTTCAGTGTGGAGAAGACTTTATTACAAGAAGACACTTCTGACCATGGAGGCCAGACCGCGGTTCTGCAGGAAGTACAAGTCCGGACAGCAGAGGACTGGGGCAACCCTTTCTTCTCTGATGAATCCTCCTTCTGGTTGTTTTGAAAACCAGGAGAAGAAACTCTGAGAGCCACCATGAGGCCCATTTGGTGGCAGCAGTGAAGGTTTCTGGTCCAATCTATGTGTGGCGTTGCTTCTCCACCAAGCCAGTGGGTTTCCTCCCAATCCTCCTCAGACCACTGCAATCAATGAAGGGTGGGATCCAAAGGTCCTCCTGGAGAACCTTCTTCCAACAATCCAGGAACCATTTGGTGGTGATCAGAGGATTTCCCTGAATGAAGGAGAAATGTTGGACCTAGTTGGACCTGCGGTGAGGAAAATGCCAGCTCTGAAGCATCATTCCATCCACCCCACAGCATGATGCTGCCACCACCAACCATCCCTCCGTAAGCAGCTGGAGAATCCAAAGCCAACAAACTGGGATCCATCAAAGACCCTGATGAGTCGCCATCAGTCAGGATCTGGTCCAGAAGAGGAAGTCACTGACTACAGTTAATAATCTGGTACCAAACGTGACTCCACCTCGGTACCAACCCTCAGCATGTTCTGCTGATCTGCTTTGAGCTGCTCCTTTCTTCATGCAGTCATCACCTGAGAGCAGCTAGCAGCAGATAAATGAGTTTTCAGGCTAGAGTTGTCCCTGGTACCATATCTGCTCGTTCAGAACCAAACCAGAACCTTTTCACCTGCTCACCAACATGTTCGCTCCATTACGACTGAAAATACAGTGAATGAAGAAAATAGATTTGTTTTTACATTTGGTGATTATTTCTGGTTTTATTGTAATTTACCTGCTTCAGCAGGTTTTCCAGAACAGCAGGATCCTCCAGGTCCAGAGGGGAGGTTCTGACCAGCTTCACTTTCAGAACCTTCTTTGTAACTACAACTGTGATGGGAGAAAATATTTAATCAGTTCTGGTTGGGAGTTTAATGATTTTTGACCCAGTAGTTGCTGGGATACACTCTCCTGTTATTTCTAAAAGCTTCTTATATTGCTGAGCCTCGCATAATATAACCCTGGATTATCTGAAGCTTCACCAGCAGAATGTTCCTGAAGCTTTGCAGCCACTAACTGAACAAGTCAAGCTGGAAACTAGACAGTTCTTATGCAAACAACCTGAACCTGGAGGTGTAGCCAGCAGCAGCCAACAGTTCCTAGTTTACACTCAGTGTTTCTCTCAGTTCTGGTCTGTTAGTTAATTTATCGTGTAAATAGCCTGGAAACATGGAAGACAGTGGATGAAGGCCAATGTTTCTTCTGGATGCCTTCATGTTTCTAGAACTATAACTCATCTATTTCTAAGTTGATGAACATATTAAATATGTGAACAGTACCAAACCCCAAGATGTTGGTTCAGTTCCAAGAGGACAATAGAATATTTCTTAACGACATACAGAAGAGAAGGGAGTTGTTTTTTTTTTGCTTGAGACCTTCAGACGTTAGAATAGAATAGAATAGAATTCAACTTCATTGTCATTGCACTGTCACAAGTACAAAGCAACGAAATGTGGTTTGCATCTATCCAGAAGAGTGCTATACAGGATATAAATATTGTTTATAAGTGTATATGTAAGTAAAAAGTAATAGTAGGTGACTGTAAAATGTTGTGTATAAATAGAATTTACAGTAATGTTAGGAAAAAGGATTATATATGTATTAGTGGGTTTATAATGCAAGATAAATAATGGCAGATAAGATTTACAGAATCTATACAGATTGTATACAAATTGTGTGTGTGTGTGTGTGTGTGTGTGTGTGCGTGTGTGTGTGTGTGTGTGTGTGTGTGTGTGTGTGTGTGTGTGTGTGTGTGTGTGTGTGTGAGTCCATATGTTATTATTGTATGGGGGGATGGGGGGTTCAGGAGCATGACAGCTGTGGGAAAGAAGCTGTTCCGGTGCCTGGTGGTTCTGGTCCGCAAGCTTCTGTAACACCTCCCAGAGGGAGGGAGGGAGAAGGGTGTGTGTGCAGGGTGAGTGAAGTCCTTGGTGATTTTCCCGGCCCTTTTCAGACACCGCTTCCTATAGATATCCTTGATGGTAGGGAGCGGTGCCCTGGCGATGTGGTGGGCAGTTTTCACCACCCTCTAAAGCGCCTTCCGGTCGGCGACAGAACAGTTCCCGTACCAAACTGTAATACAGTTGGTGAGGATGCTCTCAATTGTGCAGTGGTAGAAGTTCGTGAGGATCTCTGAGGACAGATGATTCTTCCTCAGGGTCCTCATGAAGAACAGGCGCTGATGTGCCTTCTTGATGAGTTTGGAGCAGCTGGTTGTCCAGGTCAGGTCCTCGGAGATGTGGACTCCCAGGAACTTATAGCTGTCCACACGCTCCACCGCTGTCCCTTTGATGTGGATGGGTGGGTGTAGGTCAGCGTTCCTCCTGAAGTCCACAATGGGTTTTTTGGTCTTCTCTGTGTTCAGCTGCAGGTTGTTTTTGTCACACCACTCAGCCAGACGGTCCACCTCCTCCCTGTAGGCGGCCTCATCGTTGTCTCTGATAAGGCCAATCACGGTGGTATCGTCTGCAAACTTGATGATGGCGTTAGAGCCATGGACAGGTCAGTAGTCGTGGGTGAGGAGAGAGTAGAGGAAGGGACTCATCACACAGCCTTGTGGCACTCCGGCCAGCTTGATATTAAATTGAAACAGTCACTGCTTAACCTTCCTCTTCTTCATCAGTAACATGATATTACCTAAATGTGATATTACCTAAATGTGTTTTTTGGTTAATAATTTCATATATGCGGGATAAATGAGAGAAAAAGATCTGCAAAGTTTCAGAGATCTTGAAGTTTTTCCACATTCATGTGTCTCTGGTGGATGAAGCTGGGTTTCTGGTCTTGTGTTTTAAATATGGAAGTAAATACATAAATGTGAGGGTTCTACCAGTGACTCGTGTGGGACAATGACATTGGTTGGACAAAAAAACCTAAATCCTTCAGAATAAAATTGAAGGTTCTCAGGCTGGGCCACAGGTGGAAAATGAACAGAGAAAGGTGACAATAAGAAAAACGTAATTAATTCTCTGTTTCAACCCAGCAAGTGAAAAAAAACATTTTCTTTAAAGTAAAAACATTTTTACTTATTTTCTGCAATTTTTTTTTGGACATGTTAAACATTTCCTTGCATTTACCTTGGTTGCAGATAAATGGTTTCTCCACATCACAGTTGTCATCCTCCCAAATTCCAGAAGCTCCAAAATTTGCTGCCACACAGTTCTCCTTCACCCTGACGTTGTTGGGTTCCCCGGACTTCCAGTACCGGAACGAGGAGGTGCTTCCATCCACCCATTCCCAGGACTTCCTGTAGAGACCAATCCAAACCGCTGCGTTTACTGAAATCAGCTTTTTTACCTTCCGGTTGTCCGTCTCATTTCTGATGGTGACCAGATCTGTGTGATGTTCCCTGCAGTATCTCTGACTATTGGCCCAGGTCATGGAGACGTTGATGCCGACAAAAGTCACTTTCAATCCTTTAAATTGCACCAAATGGAAGTTATATTTCAGCCTATGAACTATACGCTTTGAAACGTTTCAGGCAGGAACCTGGAAACTGGATTCCTCACCGGTCCCATCAGAGCAGACTGGTCTTAAGAGCCATTCACAGGGTGCATCGATCCACTGACTATTCGGCATCATTGCCACACAGTTCTCTTCTGCCTGGTACGTAGTGGGTTGGTCAGACTGCCAGTTCCTGTACTCCCCATCAGAGCCGGACCACTTCCAGTTGTCATACAGTCCGATCCAGGCTCTCTGTAGAGAGTACAGTAAAGCAGCGTCAGCATCACAGATCAGACATTTCCACCTGCTATTTCTTTACGGGTGAATTATCGGGTCCTAAACACAAATCATTACATGATCAGGCCCAAAATCTGGGTGCAATGATTGATTCAGACCCGAACCTTTAAAGATACATAAAGACAGTTACAAAATCTGCTTTCTACCACCTGAAGAACATTTCCTTGATTAAAGGACTGATGTCCCAACAAGATCTAGAGAAACTCATCCTTGTGTTTATCTTTAGTTCTATTGACTACTGCAACACAGATTTGCCCTAAAAAATTTATCAGACAACTGCATCTGATCCAGAATGCTGCTGCTCGTGTTCCCACTAAAACCAGGAAGATAGAGAACATCAGTCCAGTTCTAATGTCCCTCAACCTTCCTGTCCCTGCCATATTGTCTCGTTAGAACTGTTTGTTTGCTGCTCCCACCATTTTTTTGCTCAGTTACTGCAACTAACTACCTGTGCTCTCTTTCATTCTCTAGACCTGAAAACTGAGTTTATTTTTTTAGCTGTTTCTCTGCTGGCGGAAGCCACTAAAAGAGCCAGTCAGCCATTTATTTTTTACTTTTCTCCCACATAGAAAGTTTACCTGGATCAATGCTTCTGTGCTTTCTGTGTCTCTGCTCTGTCTTCTCTAAGCCCCTGTGGGTCGCAGCAATTGATCGTTCACACTGAGCCTGGTTCTGCAGGAGGGTTTCCTCCCTGTTAAAGGAAAGTTTTCCTGACTTGGTAAGAGGAATTGTTGCCACTTCAACAACTCGACGCAACCAGTTGGGGTTCTTTAGATGGAGAGCTTTTTACCAACTGGAATAATAAACTAAGTCTAACTGCATCGTTTTAAAACTAGGATTTACTTACGGTGCATGTCAATGAATCTGTCTGCATGATGTGTTTAATCCCACTTTATTTCTGTAATAAACAGAGTCTGCTTGTCTAGAAAAGGGTCTTGAGACAACATTTGTTTTGACTTAACTTATAATTATTAAATTGAGTTTAGAAGGTGTATAATATTTAATAAGATAAATTCAAAGAAAAGTTGATTTTTTTTTTGGCAAATGTTTAGATGTTTCATTAACCTTCTGTGTACAGAACCTCCAGATGTTTTCAGGTCTTGTCCACCATTCAAAGCATCTCATATTTTGCTCTTCACTGTGTTACACATCTGATAACCTGTGGATGCAGTTAGAGCTGTTCTCAGTGGTTTACTTTTATACTGGGACAATTTTCAGGGGAGTTCGCCACCATAAATGTGTTTGTTTCTGTCTAGAAGTCTCATCCTTCAATTTTGGATATTTTAGTTCTTCAGAGTTTGTTTCCATCAAAACAAAATGCAAAGCAAAAGTAAATTTTTCCCAAGTGAAGGAGAAATACATGGAAGTTTGTGCAGCTGAACGTTTTTTGTGCCTCTCATTCTATTTTCTAGTGAAAGAAAAAATGTAACATACCATCTGCTGCGAGTCCGCCATCTCGTTTAGGATGTTCACGTCATCCATGTTGTGGATGGTTGCCAGGTCTGAGTAATGTTCCCTGCAGAAACTCTGAGCTTCATTCCAGGTCTTTGGTTCATAAACAAAATGGTATTTATGTGCAGGAAGTGAGGAGACGGCACACAGAGCTGCAGACAGAGATCAGCATGATTGAAACTATCAGTTACTTTAGATTGACCTTTAAGATTCACATCTGAATACATGTTGTAAAAGACGTACCAGACGCAGCAGCAAAAAACTGAAAAACGTTCTCCATCTGTCCTTTTCTGTCCTCTTTGCTGGTGAAGAACTGCAGAGAGGAGCAATGTTCACTGCTTACATACCGAATCCAAGCACTATTTGCATTTGATTTAACCGTCATGCCCTGAAGCATTTTCATGTGGAACAAATTCAAAAAATTGATTTACATAGTCAACGTCACTGATCTCAGGTTCTCAGTTTTTTTCTTCACAAATCAGTGACAAGGTCTCATTGCTGCTGAACCACAGAGCCTAATGATAACTTTACCCCATCCATCTCATTTGGCAATGTTTGCATTTTCTAAGATTTTCACAAATTATTTTTAATAACAGTTTTCAATGTAATGAATGACCAACAGCAGCAGAGAGTTAGAAGAACTGCTCAAAAACATCTTTAGACGTAAATACAGATGGCCAACATGTAGATCAGTTCTAAATGACTACTCAGAGTAGCTGGTAAAGAATGTAATTGAAGAAATTATCAAATTGAATAAATTATGGTTTGATGATGACCAATTATCCTTAAATCTAATCAAAAGTAAAAAAAAAAAAAAAATCATGGAATTTGGAAATTGTAGACCAAACATGGAGTTCAAAATACAGATAAACAGGGTTATATTGAGGCTGCTGCCAGCTTCACTACAGAAAATCTCAATGCTGAGACTCAGTATTTAAGGGAAATAGAGCAGAGTATGCTGTGGAGTGCTGTCATGTTTAGAGAAAATTGACTCTGAATCAGGGCAACCACTGAGACAGACAATATGTTAAGGGAGTTTATTGTCAAGGTGCAGTGTAAACAGAGGCAGTGCTGGCGGGCTGGATAGTCACTAGTTCTGCTGGGAATGATGAGGGCACTAGTGAACAACAGAATTGTGGAGGACGCTTAACTCACAGAGGTTGAGGCTTGACTTGACCCAGGGAGGTTGGTGCTAATCCAGTGGCTCTCTCTCTGGTGCAGATGGTATTGGAGGGTGGACAGACAGGTGAGCTCAGGCAGGAGGGCTAAAAGCAGACCGGAGATCAGAGGGTTTCTTAGATTCCTCAGAGGTCCAGGCTTGGAGGTTCTCAGGCTTGAGTCAAGGGTTCTGGGAAGTAAACAGAGACACGGAATTAGGAACTGGCTTGGAGGTTACTCGGAAGACAGTTTGGTCGGTCAAGTACCACGCTGAAAGCGAGAAACAACTGACGCCCTCCTCCTGGTTTCCACTCCTTAAGAAAGGCTCTAATTAGCGGTGATGGGGAGCACCTGAATTCGCTAACCCACGAATTTCAGGATCTAAGAAGACAGCTAAATGTGACTCGACCTACCTCTGCTTCTCCTCCAGCTGCCCAGCCTCCCGCTGGTCCTGTGCTGTCCTCAATACCCGGCATCGGGGTCTCCACCCTTACCCCCCAACCCTTCTTTGGTAAGCTGAGTAAGTCCAGGTTTTTTTATTACAATGCGCCTTAGTGTTCTGTCGTTCCCCTCGGTCCTTCCCAGATGATCCTGGGAAAATCTCTTACATTATCTGTCTCATTAGAGACAAAGCCCTGAGATGGGCAGAGTCCTTCGTTGACGAAACAAACATTCACAGTCTCAACTACACCAACTTCCTAGCTCAATTTAAAAGAACATTCTCCTCCTCCTTGAGCGAGGAGGAGGCGGCCAAAATATTGTGGTCCCTAAAACAGGTCGGTCGGTAGCCCACATAAATTGGAGAGAATCGCGTATAGAGACATTGAGCTCCAGTTGCCTGGCTTCTTGTCTTCAGTCAGCCCTTCCTCGCTCTTCGGTTGGTCCTGTCTCCGCTGGGGTCCCTCCCAACCTGTCTCTGGTTCCACCCGAGTACCATGATCTCCAGCGGGTGTTTAGCAAGGACTCTAAGCCTTCCACCTCATTGCCCCTACTGCTCCATAGATCTCCTCTAGGGCCCCCCCTGCCATCAGCCCGTCTTTGTCCCAGTCAGACAGGTGAAGACGGACCCAGGAGAAGTCAAAGCTGTGGAGGACTGGCCAACACCCAAGGCCCGGGAACAACTCCAATGCTTCCTGAGTTTGCCAATTTGTACCGTGTGTTTATCAAGAACTTTAGTGTCATTGCCTCACCGCTTTCAGGTCTCACCTCCACCAAGAAGACCTTCACCTGGGCACCTGCAGCCAATCGGGCTTTCCGACGCCTCAAGGCAAGGGTCTCACAGGCTTCTATCCTCATGTACCCTGACCCCTCGGTCCAGTTTACCCTGGAGGTCGACGCCTTGAACACAGGAGTTGGGGCTATCCTGTCCCAGTAGTCTCCCTCCGATGGGAAACTCATCCCTGCTTTTCCAGGTGCTGCTCACCCGCAGAGAGAAACTATGACGTGGGAGATTGCAAGCTGTTGGCCATAAAACTGCCTTTGGAGGAGTGGCGCCACTGGTTGGAGGGCACTGAGTTGCCAATCATCATCTGGACGGACCACAAGAACTTTCCACTTCACTATCACCTACCGCCCGGGCTCCAAGAACATCAAGCCAGATGCACTGTCCCGACAATTCTCTGCCACTGTAGACTCCACTGACCCTGAGACTATCATCTCCAAATCCTGATTCGTTGGAGCTATTACCTGGGAACTGGAGAGGCAGGTTCAACAAGCACAGGAGAACGAACCAGATCCTGGAGGCGGTCCTCCCTGAAAACCTAATGTCCCGTAAGCAGTCCGCTCCCAACTAATCTGCTGGGGGCTCTCATCCAGGTTCTCCCACCACCCTGGCTCCAGCTGTACCATCGCTCTTCTACGGCGGTATTTTTGGTGGCTGTCCTTAAACAAAGACGTGTCTGAGTTCGTTTCCAACTGCCCTTCCTGTGCCCGCATTAAATGTTCCAGCAGACCACCTACAGCTTTACTCTAACCCCTACCCTCACCCAGCTGTCCCTGGTCACACATAGCCCTAGATTTCGTCACTCATCTACCTCCATCCAATCACAAGACCGTCATCCTCTCAATCATAGATAGATTCTCCAAGGCATGCCATCTGGTTGCTTTGCCCAAACTCCCATCTGCACACCAGACCGCTCAGACTTTTGTTTTACCACGTGTAAAACAAAAGACACCTGCCCGTCACAAATGCAGAGAAGAGAGAGAGACCAGACCTGCACCCAGACCTGAGACTATGGCAAGTGCAGGGTCAAAGGTCGGCATTCTATCTGCTGTACAAGAGCTCAGAAATGCAGAGAGCATGAGGGAACCCCCACCCGTTGAGTCTGCAGATAGGGGAGGCTATCCATGTGGGGTAGTTGCAGGAGCCAGCTACAGCCTGATGCCACAAGGACATGGAAGCAAGATATTGCCAGGAACCAGAAGATCACAAATTGATGTTCTTATTTATGGTGTCACTTCCTCATTGCATTTTTAATTGGACAACATAGCTCCCCTGAAAAATAAGATGGTTATTAACAGGAAGTTGGCTCCCTGGTTTAATTTAGAACTGTGTTCTTTGAAGCACAATGTTAGAAAACTGGAGAAAATGGCACCCTTCACACCTTGAGGAATCTTACCAAATCTAGAAAAACAGTCTACTGTGGTAAAAAAAAGACCATTAACAGAGTTAGAGGAGCGTATTTCTCATCATTAATAGAGAATAAAAGTAATTTTAGGTTTCTCTTTCATACAGTTGCCAAACTTACCCAGAGTCATAGCTCCATTGATTTGTCCATTCCATCAGTTATCAGCACTAATTACTTTATGGGATTCTTCATGAATAAAATTGATTCCATTAAAAATAAAATATTTGGGATCCTCCCAAAACATGATTACCTCGTCCTCAGTAAGTGAGGCAGCATTGGAGGAATCTTTAGAACCTTTTTTGTGTTTGAACTGTTTAGAAGCAGTAGAGCTTTCTGAGCTATCTAAAATTTTAGCTTAATCTAAACCTTCTACTTGTATGTTCCCAACCAAGTTGTTTAAGGAAGTATTCCCTTCAATCAATGACCCTATTTTGAATGACTAATCTATCCTAGTGAATTAATATGTACCAAAGGCTTTTAAAATAGCTGTTATTAAAAATGTACTTAAGAAACCTTCTCTTGATCAAGATGACTTAATACATTACAGACCTATATCTAATCTTCTTTTCCTACGTTAAATTCTTGAGCGTAGTTGTTAATCAACTATGTGAACATTTACAAAGTAATGACCTACTTGAAGAGTTTAAGTCAGGCTTCAGAGCTCATCATAGCACTGAAACAGCTCTGGTGAAGGTCACTAATGATATTCTCATGGCCTCAGATAATGGACTTGTGTCTGTACTTGTCCTGTTAGATCTCAGTGCTACATTTGATACTGTTGATCACAATATTCTACTAGACTTATAATACTAATCAAGCATCTTTATTTCTTGTATCTCTTTGCCAATGCTTTTCTACACTGCAAATGGCAAATAAACCAAACTGAACTGAATTAGACCTTTTAAAGTTTCTTGAGATGACAAGAGTAGTGAATAAAAATTAATTGAATTGAAGTCCCCACAGATTAACTGGAGAAGGTATTTGACGAGACCAGGAGGTCTATCTCTACTAAAATGGTTTTCTTGCAATTCTTTCTTAATAGAACTCTAAAAGCTACATGAAGTGTAAAGTTATCAATGCTCAGAACAGATTAATAACACTATTTAAAAACATCAATATATGTAAATACAAGCATAGCAGTGGATCTGTGCCTACTGTGGTGTTTTCAGAGTGAGTCCTTCTAGCACTGTTGCCAAGTCTCCTTATTATAACCAACTTTGGGCTTGTTCTTTCCCAAAGAGGCTTTCAAATCTGGTCAGTCATAATTTGCTGACTTTTGAGCTTGTTTTTGAAAATGAGGTTGCTTATTTGGGCTTGGCTTGCTGTCTGAGTGAAACCCCTTAGTTATCTCCCAGTTGAGCTGGGCTCCCCACAAAAAAAGCAAAACACGAGTGGTAGGTCGCTCGTCCTTCCCATTCCCCCGTTTCACGGTTCCTGTGCCCTCCCGATGATAATCAGAATCGGTACAAAATGCACTCACACTGCATAGCATGCAAAACCCCAGCCTTCCTCCCTTAATGAAAGGCGAGACAGCAGGACGATGAGTTGCAGTAAGTGGAGAAAATATGGAAAAAATGTATTAAAGAGTGGGAGAAAGACTGCACACTTAAGGAATGGATCCACCCTCAGATGGGAGATGCTTCAAAGCCATTCTGCAGATTCTGTGAAATACATGCTCACCACACCAATTTAATTCAGCATGTACAAACAGACAAGCACAAAAAACTATTAACCTTTTTCTATGAGGCTAACAAACATGGGGTTCACTGCCTCAAAACATAATGAGTCAAAACAAAGAAAGGAGCTGAAAATAGGCACTTATAGAGTCTGCGACTCATCAGTCAATGCTGTGGACCATGTTGGTGAACTAATTTGATCCACTGACAGTGTGATCAAGCTACACCAAACAAAAGGCACTGCATTAATAAATCCTGTAACTTGTCCCTTTCATGTTTTAAAACCTCCTGAGTGATATTGGAGATGTCCAGTATTATCTTTTAATTGATGAGAGCTCAGGTAACACATCTGTTAAACAACTTGGTCATCCGCTATTCCAGTGCTAAACTAAATAAGACTGTGTCAAACTTTTTGAGAATGGCTAGCTTGGATTAGATATCACTAGATATCAAAAATGCATTGGATTTGGCACAGATGGCAGCGGTGTTATGATGGGGAAGAGAAATTTCTTGCACACACAGCTGCTCCAGCAAAACCCTGATCTTCAGTTTCTCAGGTGAGTATGCCATTAATTACAGCTGTGTGTAAGCAAGGCAGTCGAGACCCTCACTTGGAACCTTGCATACTTGGTTTCTCCTTCACACAACTGGTTTTCATACAGTGCCCATCTTCCCCATGAATATGCAAAGACTTAGTGCCTTATCAATCCTGGAGAAGTTCCTTTAACGCTTACTCAGATGTCAAGTACACAATGTCTTTCTATTCATGAATGCTGTTTATGCATACTTCACCAATGAACTGAAGTTTCACTTTCTGCAAAGCCAAGATCAGCAAAGATGTTATGATGCTGAAATCCAGTACCAGATGTACAATGATGCTGTTTCTGTCATTTCTGCAAGAATTTGACAGGATCAACAGGTTGTTTCAGCAGGATTGAGGTAATCCATTTAAAATGCTGAAACGTTTGCTTCTTTTCTTTTGCTCCCTCATCTCCAGAGTGGTGAGACCTGATAGAATCTCCACGTCAGATGAACGGCTGCTTGAACTTAATTGAACAGACAAATAGTTTTGTTACTTTTGGGTACGATTTGTTTTCACAATTGTGCAGGATGAGGCAAAAAGAGAGAGCAGAGCTGAAAGAAATATGAAAAGCAGGAGCCGAGACTTTTTGCTGGAAGCATGCAAACAGGTTCCAAAGAGACTTCCAGCTAACATCCAGATATGGAAATCTATGACAGCGTTCAGTTCATCTGTGTTCCTGTCACAGAAAACAACAGCTGGCATTGTTGTCACTTCTTTAATGGGCTGACCCATCAAATTTGATTATTAGAGTGTGACATTAATACTGAACTGAACCGAACTACACACACACACACACACACACACACACACACACACACACACACACACACACACACACACACACACACACACACACACACACACACACACACACACACACACACACACACACAGGTGTCAATGGTTGTTTGCTTTCATGTTCATTTGCCTACCTACTATGTTTTCTTCCAGGAAGAAGTTTTCTTCATAATCCTCTGCCTCCTTGTCCTCCAAAGCCATTTTAAGAACTTGCCTAAAGAATCCCTCCGCTCCTCTGATCACCCCTCCAGTCGCTCCTCCCTGGTTCCACTGCCTGGACCCCTCCACCTACCATCTTTCATTCACCTGACTGTCCACTCAAATAAGACTTTTGAAAAGACAACAGGGTATTGCTGTATTGACCTCTGGATATTCTGCCATGACTTTAATCCAGGACACCAATGGAGCTTTTAAGGATTGCATCAGTTGTATTCTCCAGCTATTTATGTTCTTCTTGTATAAACATGCTGAGTTATCCTGATTTGTTGACAGCTGGCATTGTCGTCAATTCTTTACTCTGGAAATCTTGTAGCTTATGCACACAGTATCAGGCTGTTACATACCGTCCAGGGAAAAAAAGGAGGACACTCAGGCTGAGGCCTTTTGGGTTGAAGTGCTCAGTTACAAAGACAGCAGTGGAGAGCAGACTTTCAGAGAACCTGCCCTATTTTCTCTGTCTTTGCTTGCAATGCCATTAAGTAATGCTGGTGTAGAATTAGTGTTCTCATAGATGAACCCAGTCTAGTCCAAACTGAGGAACAGAATGGGTCAGACCACACTCAGCAGCATTCTCCATATAAAATATGGACTGAGGAGGCAAGGTTTGTGCTGCAAAGATTTCATTCCATGCAAGCAGATGGAACAGACCTGGTGGGGAACTAAGGACAAGGAAAGAAGTTTTACCCAAGCCTGTTAGATTTTTTTATGTGACTTTTCTTTTAAACAGCAAGACAGTTTAACCTTTAAATAGTTTTTTTCCAACTGTGTTTATGGTTAGTTTGCTGCTACAAATGCAAAATGCAATTTTCTTTTGATCAGGTGCTAAAAATAGAAGGTATTTGAATATTTCAAGTTATTCAAAAGGTCTATGGTGATGCTAATGGTAATGCCATAACAAATGTATATATATACAGTGTACAAGTGGCACATTTTTCTATCACGAGTAGATCTCTGTACTTCAGAGTCAGAATATCGGGGGTTGCAAGTTGGTTGCAAGTTTTCATAGAGCGGGTTGCTTGTTTCTCTTGGCAAAACTGGCAACACTGCCTTCTAGGTGAACAAAGACATGTACACATGCAGAGTCATGGCAGGTTTGTGCTGACCCATCAAATTTGATTATTAGAGTGTGACATTAATACTGAACTGAACCGAACTACACACACACACACACACACACACACACACACACACACACACACACACACACACACACACACACACACACACACACACACACACACACACACACACACACACAGGTGTCTATGAGGTGTTGTTTGCTTTCATGTTCATTTGCCTACCTACTATGTTTTCTTCCAGGAAGAAGTTTTCTTCATAATCCTCTGCCTCCTTGTTCTCCAAAGCCATTTTAAGAACTTGCCTAAAGAATCCCTCCGCTCCTCTGATCACCCCTCCAGTCGCTCCTCCCTGGTTCCACTGCCTGGACCCCTCCACCTACCATCTTTCATTCACCTGGCTGTCCACTCAAATAAGACTTTGGAAAAGACAACAGGGTATTGCTGTATTGACCTCTGGATATTCTGCCATGACTTTAATCCACCAGTCGAGCTGAACAGACCTTTATGGCTGACATCAGTTGTTATCTCCAGCTTTTTATGTTCTTCTTGTATAAACATGCTGAGTTCTCCTGATTTGTTGACAAATGGGTCGTGGATCCATTCATTGCCTCATTACAGAGCCAGTCACCCATACTATGCAAAGCGGGCTTGTTGCATGAATCCATATAGTAGGACGCCTGGTAGTGTCTGTTAAATGCAGCTTTCTGCATTAAAACCGTAGACTCTCTTTTCTTCTCCTCACAGGGCCTTTTTGCCTCCATAAAGAAACTTTTCAAAGACATTTAGTTTTACCTCCTTTAGCTAGCTTGTGGGTTTAGGTTGTCACGTTACCAAGATGTGTGAAGAATGTCATTGATGGTTGTGATTGAGAGAATCCAGACATTTTCTAAAATTCAAACTCAGATAAAATAAAGATAAAAAGTGTAAATTATCTGTTCTTTCTGTGGGGCCCTGTACAAACTGACCCACAAACCGGTATTGTTCTGCAGTCCAGGGGGTTGGAGAGCACAACTTTATGTTAAAAGCTTTCCTCCTGGTCCAAGAATATTCCAGCTGTTGGATGTTTTTGACCTATTGAATTGGTAAATTCTTCTCCGGAGTCTATTAATGTGAGTACTGCTGATCTGTTTGTCAATAAGTTTATCCAGATTGTTATTACCGTACTTTCAGACCATAAGGCACACTTAAAATCCTTAGATTTTTCTCAAATGTATGGTATCCAGTGCGCCTTGTCTATGATCACCGTTGTGCTTACTGACTGATTTTATGTGGATCAATGTGCTAAAAAATCAGATCCGTCTGTCCGTCTTCTTCCGCTTATCCGGGGGTAGCAGCTTCACTAGGGAGGCCCAGACGTCCCTCTCCCCGGCCACTTGGGCCAGCTCCTCAGGAGGAATCCCAAGGCGTTCCCAGGCCAGCCGGGAGACATAGTCCCTCCAGCGTGTCCCGGGTCCCGGAGAAGGCACTCTACCCTTTTCCGGTTCAAGACCATGGTCTCGGATTTGGAGGCACTGATTTTCATCCCGGCCGCTTCGCAGTCGGCTGCGAACCGCTCCAGTGAGAGCTGTAGATCACGCCCTGATGAAGCCAATCGCACCACGTCATCCGCGAATAGCAGAGACGCGATCCAAAGGCCACCAAAACGGATCCCCTCAACACCTTGGCTGCGCCTAGAAATTCTGTCCATAAAAGTTATGAACAGAATCGGTGACAAAGGGCAACCTTGGTGGAGTCACACTCTCACCGGAAACGAGTCTGACTTCCTGCCGGCAATGCGGACCAGACTCTGACACCGGTCGTACAGAGACCTGACAGCCCTTATTAAAGGGTCCGGTACTCCATACTCCCGGAGTACCCCCCACAGGATCCCCCGGGGGACACGGTCGAATGCCTTCTCCAGATCCACAAAGCACATGTAGACTGGTTGGGCAAACTCCCATGCCCCCTCCAGAATCCTGCTGAGGGTATAGAGCTGGTCCAGTGTTCCACGGCCAGGACCAAAACCACACTGCTCTTCCTGAATCCGAGATTTGACTATCCGACGGACCCTCCTTTCCAGAACCCCTGAATAGACCTTACCAGGGAGGCTTAAGAGTGTGATTCCTCTGTAGTAGGAACACACCCTCCGGTCCCCCTTTTTAAATAGGGGGACCACTACCCCAGTCTGCCAATCCAGGGGAACTGCCCCCGATGTCCACGCAATGTTGCAGAGCCGCGTTAACCAACACAGCCCCAAACCATCCAGAGCCTTAAGGTACTTAGGGCGAATCTCATCCACCCCCGGGGCCTTGCCACCGAGGAGCTTTTTAACAACCTCGGCAACCTCAGCACCAGAGATGGGAGAACCCGACCCAGAGTCATCAGGCTCTGCTTCCGCAATGGGAGACGTGTTGGTGGGATTAACAAGGTCTTCAAAGTATTCAGCCCACCGAAACACGACGTCCCGAGTCAAGGTCAGCAGCACACCACCTCCACTATAAACAGTGTTGGTACCGCACTGCTTCCCCCTCCTGAGACGCCGGATAGTGGACCAGAATCGCTTCGAAGCCGTACGGAAGTCTTTCTCCATGGCCTCTCCGAACTCTTCCCACACCCGAGTTTTTGCCTCGGCGACCAGCCGAGCTGCCTGCCGCTTCGACTGCCGGTACACATCAGCTGCTTCCGGAGTCCCACAGGCCAATAAAGCCCGGTAGGACTTCTTCTTCAGCTTAACGGCTTCCCTCACCGCTGGTGTCCACCAGCGGGTTCGAGGGTTGCCACTGCGACATGCACCGACAACCTTGCGGCCACAGCTCCGACTAGCCGCCTCAACAATAGAGGCGCGGAACATGGTCCATTCAGACTTAATGTCCCCCGCCTCCCTCGGGACGTGTTTAAAGTTCTCCCAGGGTGGGAGTTAAAGCTCCATCTAGTGGGGGACTCTGCCAGACGTTCCCAGCAAACTCTCACAGTACGTTTGGGCCTGCCAGTTCTGACCGGCTTCCTCCCCCGCCATCGGAGCCAACTCACCACCAGGTAGTGGTCGGTGGAGAGCTCCGCCCCTCTCTTCACCCGAGTGTCCAAGACATATAGCCGCAGATCAGATGAAATGACAACAAAGTCAATCATTGAACTGCGACCTAGGGTGTCCTGGTGCCAAGAGCACATATGGACACCCTTATGCTTGAACATGGTGTTTGTGATGGACAATCCATGACGAGCACAGAAGTCCAACAACAAAACACCACACAAGTTCAGATCAGGTGGGCCATTCCTCCCAACCACGCCCCTCCAGGTCCCCATTGCCCACGTGAGCGTTGAAGTCCCCCAGCAGAACGAGGGAGTCCCCAGGAGGGGAACTCTCCAGTACCCCTTCCAAGGACTCCAAAAAGGGTGGGTAATCTGAACTGCTGTTTGGCGCATAAGCGCAAACAACAGTCAGAACCCGTCCCCCAACACGAATGCGGAGGGAGGCCACCCTCTCGTTCACCGGGGAAAACCCCAACGTGCAGGCACCGAGATGGGGGGCAACAAGTATGCCCACCCCAGCTCGGCGCCTCTCACCATTGGCAACTCCAGAGTGGTAGAATGTCCAGCCCCTCTCAAGGAGACAGGTTCCAGAGCCAGAGCGGTGCGTCGAGGTGAGTCCGACTATCTCTAGTCGGAACCTCTCAACCTCGCGCACAAGCTCAGGCTCCTTCCCCACCAGAGAGGTGACATTCCACGTCCCAAGAGCCAGCTTCTGCAGCCGAGGATCGGCTGATAAAAAAATCAGATGAAATGTGTAAATATGACTTTGGTTAGCAACAAAGCTGCTCAGCTCAATGGATATTGGGAGCATTACGGTACACTGTGTCACTACCTGATAGGACCCCTGAGCTGTCTACAAGACTGCCTGACTGTAATGTCTAAAATAGAAGTGATTTCATGTAAGGCAGCCTGGAGAACGCGCTAGCTACAATAAACCTAGTAAGTTAATTCAATATAATTTTTTTTTTTTCATTTTTGCCTTATGTTAGAAACAGGGCAGTGTAGTCCAACTACTCTGTCCTCCCCACAGAGACAAATAGAGAGAGCTGTGGATGTGCAGATGCGCACTGCAAAAAGGGAGCAAAAAGTATGTTGTTTTTTTTTAATTGAGTTAATTTTTTCTTGATTTGAGCAGCTAAATTAGAGTATTTGGCAATGGAATGAGTATTTCTACCCCTAAAATAAGATAATTAGATATCCTGCACATGAAATAATATGATGCTGATGAATTGTTCTTATTTTTAGTGCAAAAATGTTATAGAAAAATATTTAAGGAGCCTTATAATCCGGTGCGCCTTATGGTCCGAAAAATAAGATTAACAGTTTTTCTAGAATATGGGAAAACTGAGGGAGTAATTAAAATCAGCCTGTGGTTTGTGAAAATATGTTTGTTCCAACTTTTATAAAGAGGTAAATTTTGCATTTTCACTTTTTTAGAAAATGCAAAATTTGAAGTTATTTGCAGATTTGCATTAAAAGTGTAGAAATTCCAGGTATTACTCATTTAAAAACCAACATACCATAGAAATCAGTCTGTAGGCATGTTATCTGTACATATTCAAAACGTTTCTATTAATTCTCTCACTGACTTGCTGCGGATTTGAATAAACCTGGTGGAAGGTGAAAAACTTTGCATATCGTGCAGGTTTTTGATGCTAATTATTTACGCATAAAAACACTGAAAGAAATTAAACAAGCTTCATAGGGCAGATTTTGACTAAAGACATCAGAACAAATATCTAGTTCTTGACATGACAAAAGTTTGGTTTCTGGTTTTGCGTAAAATAAATATAGTAAGTTTTTCTTATTTACTGCTTCAACTCAACGTTCAGTCATTTTTGACAAAATGTAAATCATCTGATGATTTACATTTTTACTCTTTGTTGGTTTTTTGAAATGACCAAAACTGTAGTTGAAGCAAGATATCCTCAGCCAGCAGTGATCAGAGTGAAACTACCAAATTACAAGGATGAGGAACCATAAAAATGTTTAGCTTCTGAGTCTTTACATTTATCTCCAAATGTCTCTAGGAAGAATTATTTAATTATTTAACGATGGGACACGGCCCACAACTGAAACATTATTTCACTATGAATATTTTATAACTAATGATTACTGTTGTGAATGTTTTAAAATATGGAAGCTAAATATTTGATTAACTTCGAGGATTGTAGCGCTTGCTCCTGAGTTCAGTGCATTTGTGTAGCATTCTGCTATCTGAGTGGTGCTGCAAAGTCTGGTTGGCAGGTCTAGACATTTGTTTATTGTCAGCAATCAAGTGCTAGCAAGTGCCCTGCCAAGGGCTACAAGAAAGAAGAGTCTGTGGGTGCAAGAAACCCTGAGGTTCAGAGAGAAGCTTGAGGAGTTTGGGTTTGTTAATCCCTAAAGTATGTTCAAGTCTTTCTAGGAGAATATTGTGATCAATTGTATCAAATGCAGCACTGAGATCTAACAGGACAAGTACAGACACAAGTCCATTATATTAAGGCCATCAGAATATCATTAGTGACCTTCACCAGAGCTGTTTCAGTGCTATGATGAGCTCTGAAGCCTGACTGAAACTCCTTCAAATAGGTCATTACTTTGTAAATGTTCACATAGTTGATTAGCAACTACTTTCTCAAGAATTTTAGAAGATTAGATATAGGTCTGTAATTTATTAATAATAAAGTAATAATAGTAATATAGTAATATTATCTTTATTGTCATTGAAACATACATTGAAACATACATTACAACGAAATGTGTTCTCTTCTATTAACCCATCACCCTTGGGGAGCAGTGGGCTGCCATGTGCGGCACCCGGGGAGCAATCGGGGGTTAAGGGTCTTGCTCAGGGACCCAGAGTGCAGGCACTGGGGATCAAACCGGGTACTTGCATCCTTCTCTGAGTGCAAGAGACGGATGCGCTGCTCTAACCACTAGGCCGACACTCCCCGTTATTAAGTCATATTGATCAAGAAGGGGTTTCTTAAGTAATTATGCCGCTCTGGGTGGGAGCGTGTTCAAGTAGCTCCGTAACTTTTTTTGTACGATTTTTTTCTTTTTTCAAAATTTCACATGCTTTTCTTGGAAAATTTGCTTTTTTTGGACAAATGTTTCTTCTTGTATTGGATGCTGCATTGCTGGATTTTTCCTAATATGTTTCTATATTTAGCTCTTTTGTTATGATGCGTAACCATAAACGTCAGATATGTAGACGCCTCGTTGGGCGCGGGTTCATACATCAACATCACTGCCATATTGTATGTGGCAGAAAGAAGTTAAGTTCTGTCATAGTGAACGTCAGAGAAGATCGAGAAGATTTTTTTCAGGAGAATGAAGCCAAAGGAATACAAAAAAAACTCGTAATATTACAAAAATATAAATATTATGAATATAAAGTATATTCTAAGAATAGACTCGCTCTGATACTGTTTATGTTATGTTCCGGGATTCTGGCTGCATGGTGGGAGCTCCTGTGCGCCCTTACCACCGTTTACCACCAGAGGGCGACAGGTTCCGGTTGGAGTGCGGTGCATCATCATCCACAGCGGTTCGCGACCATCTTCATCAGCGGCTCAGATTTAAGGAGTTGGCCGCCAGCCCAGCGTCGCCTGAGTGTTAGCCAATCATGGTATCTCTGAGCCCCCTGAGCCTGTCTCTGTGTTTTCTAGTTGTCTTTGAACTTCCTAGTAATTATCTTTGTTTCTTCCGTTGCCTTTAGGCGATCCCTTGGTGAGATCCTAGTTGATTTCCTGGTTTTTGAACCACCCTCGTGACGCCGTGGAAAGTACCCACAGGTTGCCCGAGTTCTCAGACTCACCTCTCCGTTGTTTGCAATCATCTCCTGGACTCCACGGCTGGCGGCCGTACCACTCCTCCGTTTTTCCACTGCTCCCGAGCCTGCCTGTCCGCCTCCCGCCGCACTCCTCTGTTGTTTCTGGACCCACCAAGGACTAAGACGCCGGACATACATTGTTTCCCCTCCAAGACTCCGTTCCTCTACTTCAAAGTAAGATCAGCCTGTTTTCTCAGTGAAATATCCTTTCTTCCCACAACCCCTGAACTCGCCACTCTGCTCTTTCCTCATAGTGAACCATTGTTGCCGTCACTGTCGTTTCCCCAGGACCAGGCCATCCTGATTCTCACTGATAATTGTGTGATCATTATTAAATCATTTAACACTGATCCTACCTCTCCTGTTTTGTGTTCTGCATGTGGGCTTGCTAAAAGAAAACTGAACCCATCATGACAGAACACTCAGGCCCCCAACTCAGCCCAGCAGACGCAATCCGGAGATCCTTAGCCAAACAACAATCTATATTGCAAACCCATGAAAACGCTTTAAAAGAAGTAAGGAGAATCCAAACTGAAACTAACCAACAACTATCTGAATTAACCCGTTACCTTCGAGGTTCAGCCCCTCAAGCTTCGGCTCCAGCCTCCGACTCAGCTCTAGCTTCAAACCCAGCTCCGGAGATCCAATCCACGTTTTCTGATATCCGTCCACCTACGCCCGAAAGATTTTCAGGTGACCGGAGCAAATGTAATGGTTTTCTTCTTCAATGCTCGATAATGTTTAATCACTCCCCGAGAAGCTTCCCTTATGACAGCTCCAAGATCGCATACGTCCTGTCCTCGTTGTCGGGACAAGCTTTGTTATGGGCCGAAGCTCGTTTCCCAGATCCAGCACGCTATGGCTGTTCATTTGATGATTTTATAAAAGAGTTCAGACAGGTGTTTTGTCAAGATGCTGACCAGTCAGTTAATTCCAGAGAGTTCTGGAATATTAAACAAGGAAATAAAACTGTGGCGGAATTTTCCGTGGATTTCCGCATCAAGGCTGCAGCGACAGGCTGGGAACCAGCCGCACTTAAGAGCGCATATTACAACGCGTTAAATGACAATATTAAGGATGAGCTGGCTACTTTTGAAGAACCTAGGACCCTAGAGGAATTATTCAGTCAGACCATCCGATTGGATCACAGAATCCGGTCCCGAAGGAGAGATGGGGGTCGTAGGAGCCAACCATTCAGACACTTTGGTGGCTCCGCTTCTCCCTCGGCATTTTCTCCGCCCCCAGCCTCTCAGGATCCCGAGCCCATGCAGTTAGGTCGAACTCGCCTGACCCCTGAAGAGCGCCAGCGGCGCATGTCAGCCCGACTTTGCATTTATTGTGGTGCCCCGGGTCATTTTCTGGCCAATTGTCCGGTTCGTTTAAACCTTCCGGTCCGCCAGTAGCGGCGAGGAGGTTGGCGGACCATCCCAGCGAAAGAAACTCTCCTCGCTTACTGTTGCCCGCAACCATATTGATTCAGACCCAGTCATTTTCTTTATCCGCCCTAGTCGACTCTGGTTGCGAGCAAGATTTGATCGACGACTCCCTGGTTAAACAAATGAGAATAGAGACCGAACCACTACCTGTTCCACTGCGAGTTACTGCTTTAGATGGAAAAACGCTGCCACACATCACACATAAAACCAAACCACTCCACCTAATCATTTCTGGTAACCACAGTGAGTTTATTTCATTTTTTGTATTTTCATCAGCCAATTCCCCCATAATTTTAGGTTTCCACTGGTTACAACTTCACAACCCACAAATAAATTGGACTGAAAAACACCTGGAATCCTGGTCCACTTCATGTCACTCATCTTGTCTCTGCTCAGCTGTTCCCCCAGGTCCTCCACCGGCTGAGCCTCAGGAGGCGGACCCGGTCGATCTCTCCACAATCCCCTCTGATTACCACGACCTCGCTCCTGTGTTCAGTAAGTCCAAGGCTCTTTCTCTCCCTCCTCACCGTCCATATGATTGTTCCATAGATCTCCTGCCGGGTGCTCCGTTACCCACCAGTCGCTTATACAACATTTCTCGACCTGAAAGAGAGACTATGGAGAAATATATAAAAGAGTCCTTGGCAGCCGGTATAATCCGCACCTCATCTTCCCCTATGGGAGCTGGATTTTTTTTTTGTTGGGAAGAAAGATGGATCCCTGAGACCCTGCATCGACTATAGAGGGTTAAACAATATTACAGTTAAGAATAAGTATCCCCTGCCATTATTTTCATCGGCCTTCGAACCAGTACATGGTTCTACAATTTTTTCCAAGCTCGACCTGAGAAACGCCTACCATCTTCTGCGTATACGCAAGGGTGACGAGTGGAAGACCGCATTTAAGACCCCTATTGGCCATTTCGAGTACTGCGTGATGCCATTTGGCTTATCCAATGCGCCTGCATTTTTCCAAGCTCTAGTAAACGATGTTTTAAGAGACTTTCTGAACATCTTCGTTTTCGTATACCTGGATGACATTCTTATTTATTCACAGACGCTGGAGGAACATAAACGCCATGTTCGCATGGTTCTCCAAAGACTACTCGAAAACAAACTATTTGTCAAAGTTGAGAAGTGTGAGTTCCACAAGCCGTCCATTTCCTTCTTGGGTTTCATATTAGGGGGCGGACAGGTACGGCCAACGGAGGAAAAGATCCAGGCAGTACTGCAGTGGCCCACACCCGAAACCCGCAAGCAGCTCCAACGCTTCCTCGGATTTGCAAACTTTTACCGCCGTTTTATCAGAAACTACAGTCAGACAGCTTTACCACTAACGGCACTAACCTCTTCCAAGATCCCTTTTAGTTGGACTCCGGAGGCAGAAGCGGCGTTCTCACGCCTCAAGACCCTCTTTGCCAACGCACCCATCCTGATTCAGCCAGACCCGTCCCGACAGTTCATTGTTGAAGTCGACGCCTCAGACACCGGAGTTGGTGCAGTTTTATCCCAGATCTCTCCTCGCGACAATAAAACTCACCCATGTGCCTTTTTTTCCCGCAGACTATCACCTCCAGAGAGAAACTACGATGTGGGAGATCGAGAGCTATTAGCTATAAAATTAGCCCTGGAAGAATGGAGACATTGGCTGGAGGGAGCAGAGCATCCGGTGCTGGTCTGGACCGATCACAAGAACCTGTCCTACCTTCAGTCTGCCCGGAGGCTCAACCCACGTCAGTCACGCTGGTCACTGTTTTTCTCTCGATTCAATCTCTCCATCTCGTATCGCCCTGGTTCCCGTAACATCAAACCTGACGCACTTTCCCGCCTGTACTCACCTGATGATTCTGAGAAGGCTCCTGCCACCATTCTCCCTCCCAGTTTTACTGTCGCCACCGTTACCTGGGAGATCGAAGACATCATTAAACAAGCTCAGTTGACAGAACCTGCACCCAACACCTGTCCACCCAACAAGCTCTACGTTCCTGTCTCTGTCCGAGCCCGTTTTCTCCACTGGATCCATGCCTCCAAATTCTCTGCACACCCCGGAATCAGCCGTTCCATAGCACTTGTCAACCGCAAGTTTTGGTGGCCCTCTGTCCATAAAGATGTCAGTGAGTATGTCCAAGCCTGCACCACCTGTTCTAGAAATAAAACCTCTCACCAACCACCATCTGGCCTTCTGCAACCTCTCCCCGTTCCCAAACGGCCATGGTCTCATGTATCTATAGATTTTGTTACCGGCCTACCTCCTTCCAAGGGCATGACCACCATCCTCTCTATCGTCGATCGTTTCTCCAAGGCCTGCCACTTCGTTCCTCTCCGTAAGTTGCCCACAGCTTTTCAAACCGCTCAACTTCTGATAAAACACATTTTCCGACTCCATGGCATCCCACAGGACATCCTCTCTGACCGAGGTCCTCAGTTCATCTCCCAGGTTTGGAAAAGTTTCTGTTCGGCTCTCAATGCATCTGTCTCACTCTGTTCCGGCTTTCACCCCCAGACCAACGGTCAGACCGAACGGCTCAACCAGGACTTGGAGACCACCCTCCGCTGCTTTAACTCCACCAACCCCTCTGACTGGGCCCAATTCCTTCCTTGGGTGGAGTACGCTCACAACAGCCACGTCTCGGCAGCTACCGGTATGTCCCCGTTCGAGGCTTCCATTGGTTATCAACCCCCTCTTCTTTCATCAGAGGAAAAGAATATTTCAGTCACCTCCGTCCGTCATCACATCCGTCGTTGTCAGAAAGTCTGGAACACCATTATCCGTAACCTCAACCAAACTGCAGACAGAAATAAGCGCATGGCTGACCGTAAGAGGAGACCAGCACCCATATACATCCCAGGTCAACAGGTTTGGCTTTCTTCACGTGACATTCCGCTCAAATCCATTTCCAAGAAACTCTCTCCCCGATACATTGGTCCGTTCCCCATTGAAGCCATAATCAACCCGTCTGCTGTCCGTCTCCGTCTGCCCGCCTCCCTCCGCGTCCACCCCACCTTCCACGTGTCCCAGATTAAACCTGTCCAGACCAGCACGCTCTGCCCTCCAGCCGAACCCCCTCCACCCCCCCGTGACATTGATGGTCATCCTGCATACACCGTCCGTCGGATCGTGGACTCCCGTCGGCGAGGTCGCGGCTGGCAGTACCTCGTCGATTGGGAGGGTTACGGTCCGGAGGAACGATCCTGGATCTCGGGTTCTTCCATCTTAGACCCTTCCCTTATCTCTGACTATCGTTCCTCGTTGCCGTCCAGTTCGTCTAGGCCGCCAGGTGGCGACCGTTGAAGGGGGGGTACTGTTATGTTCCGGGATTCTGGCTGCATGGTGGGAGCTCCTGTGCGCCCTTACCACCGTTTACCACCAGAGGGCGACAGGTTCCGGTTGGAGTGCGGTGCATCATCATCCACAGCTGTTCGCGATCATCTTCATCAGCGGCTCAGATTTAAGGAGTTGGCCGCCAGCCCAGCGTCGCCTGAGTGTTAGCCAATCATGGTATCTCTGAGCCCCCTGAGCCTGTCTCTGTGTTTTCTAGTTGTCTTTGAACTTCCTAGTAATTATCTTTGTTTCTTCCGTTGCCTTTAGGCGATCCCTTGGTGAGATCCTAGTTGATTTCCTGGTTTTTGAACCACCCTCGTGACGCCGTGGAAAGTACCCACAGGTTGCCCGAGTTCTCAGACTCACCTCTCCGTTGTTTGCAATCATCTCCTGGACTCCACGGCTGGCGGCCGTACCACTCCTCCGTTTTTCCACTGCTCCCGAGCCTGCCTGTCCGCCTCCCGCCGCACTCCTCTGTTGTTTCTGGACCCACCAAGGACTAAGACGCCGGACATACATTGTTTCCCCTCCAAGACTCCGTTCCTCTACTTCAAAGTAAGATCAGCCTGTTTTCTCAGTGAAATTTCCTTTCTTCCCACAACCCCTGAACTCACCACTCTGCTCTTTCCTCATAGTGAACCATTGTTGCTGTCACTGTCGTTTCCCCAGGACCAGGCCATCCTGATTCTCACCGATAATTGTGTGATCATTATTAAATCATTTAACACTGAATAAAATAATTGGCATCCTCACAAACATGATTACCTCGTCCTCAGTAAGTGAGGCAGCATTGGAGGAATCTTTAGAATCTGCGCAGTGTTTGAACTGTTTAGAAGCAGTAGAGCTTTCTGAGCTATCTAAAATTTTAGCTTCATCTAAACCTTCTACCTGTATGTTAGACCCAATCCCAACCAAGTTGTTTAAGGACATATTCCCTTTGATCAGTGGCACTATTTTAGACATGATTAATCTATCCTTAGTAAATGGATATGTACCACAGGTTTTGAAAGTAGCTGTTATTAAACCTTTACTTAAGAAACCTTCTCTTGATCAAGATGAGTTAGTAAATTACAGACCTATATCTAATCTTCTTTTCTTATCTAAAATTCTTGAGAAAGTAGTTGCTAATCAACTTTGTGAACATTTACAAAGTAATGACCTACTTGAGGAGTTTCAGTCAGGCTTCAGAGCTCATCATAGCACTGAAACAGCTCTGGTGAAGGTCACTAATGATATTCTCATGGCCTCAGATAATGGACTTGTGTCTATACTTGTCCTGTTAGATCTCAGTGCTGCGTTTGATACAGTTGATCACAATATTCTCCTACAAAGACTTGAACATACTGTAGGGATTAAGGGGAAAGCATTAGGCTGGTTTAAATCTTATCTGTCAGACAGATTCCAATTTGTTCATGTTAATAATAAATCTTCCTCAAACTCTAGGGTCACCTGTGGAGTACCACAGGGTTCAGTCCTTGGACCAATTCTCTTTACTATATATATGCTTCTGATAGGCAAAATTATCAGACAGCATGGGATTAATGTTCACTGTTATGCTGATGATACTCAGCTATATTTATCCATAAATCCTGATGAATCCAATCAATTACTTCGACTGCAGACACGTCTTGATGACATCAAAAGCTGGATGACTTTAAATTTCCTGCATCTAAATTCTGACAAGACCGAAGTTTTAATCTTTGGGCCAGAGTCCTCAAAAAATAAACTTCTTAACCAATCACTTAATCTGGGTGGCATTAACCTGGCCTCTGGTAATAAAGTAAAAAATCTTGGTGTTATTTTTGACCAAGACATGTCATTTAAATCCCATATTAAACAGGTTTCCAGAGTTTCCTTTTTTCACCTCCGGAATATCGCCAAAATTAGAAACATTCTGTCCAGGAGTGATGCTGAAAAACTGGTCCATGCATTTGTTACTTCAAGGCTGGACTATTGTAATTCTTTACTATCAGGAAGTCCACAAAATGCAGTTCAAAGCCTTCAGCTGATCCAAAATGCTGCAGCAAGAGTTCTGATGAAAATCAACAAGAGGGATCATATTTCTCCAATTTTAGCTTCCCTTCATTGGCTTCCTGTTAAATCAAGAATAGAATTTAAAATTCTTCTTCTAACGTATAAAGCCCTTAATAATCAAGCTCCATCATATATCAGAGCTCTGATTACCCCGTATGTTCCTAACAGAGCACTTCGCTCTCAGACTGCAGGTCTGCTGGTGGTTCCTAGAGTCTCTAAAAGTAGACTGGGAGGCAGATCCTTTAGCTATCAGGCTCCTCTCCTGTGGAACCAACTCCCAGTTTTGGTCCGTGAGGCAGACACCCCGTCTACTTTTAAGACTAGGCTTAAAACTTTTCTTTTTGACAAAAATTATAACTAGTGACTCATGTTACTCTCAGCTACCTTTATAGTTTTACTGCTATAGGCTTAGGTTACTGGAGTATATCAGGATCTAATTTTCTCACTATATTGAGTTCTACTGTTCTTCAATTATGCATTATGTGTTGTCATTTCTGCTTTAACTTTCTGTTCTCTCTCTTTTCTCTTCATAGTAGGTACACCTGGTCTGGCGTTCTGTTAACTGTGACATCATCCAGAGAAGACGGCTCACCTGCTACTACCATCTAATGTAGAACAGATTACTAGATCAATGTGTGCTTCTGTGCTTTTTTGTTTCTCTTGTTGTGTCTCTGTTCTGTCTTCTGTAACCCCAGTCGGTCGAGGCAGATGACCGTTCATACTGAGCCCGGTTCTGCCGGAGGTTTTTTTTCCCGTTAATGGGTGGTTTTTCTTCCCACTGTCGCTTCATGCTTGCTCAGTATGAGGGATTGCAGCAAAGCCATGTACAATGCAGATGACTCTTCCTGTGGCTCTACGGTTCCCCAGGAGTGAATGCTGCTTGTCGGGACTTTGATGCAATCAACTGGTTTCCTTATATAGGAAATTTTTGACCAATCTGTATAATCTGACCCAATCTGTATAATATGATTGAACTTGACTTTGTAAAGTGCCTTGAGATGACATGTTTCATGATTTGGCGCTATATAAATAAAATTGAATTGAAAAATTGAATTGATCCTACCTCTCCTGTTTTGTGTTCTGCATGTGGGCTTGCTAAAAGAAAACTGAACCCATCATGACAGTTTAAGTGACTGAGTCTAACTGCAGATTTGCCACAATTAACAGTAATGGCGGACGCTCTGACACATCCGCAGCATAGGCAGAACCCGCCTAAAAGGCGTCTACGTATAACATGTCTATGTGCGTAACCAAAGCAACATGGTGGTTTACAACAGCAAGCAGCTGATTACAACAACCAAAGCCAGAAATCCCACAGGATTTATAAACTAACTAGTTTATAGAGGTGATAGCTGCAGAACACAACAGCGCCATCTACTGTTCAAAGGCACACAGCTTGGAAAGAAGTTTGATGGAGGATTTCTCTCTGCATGTCTGGTCTTAGTCTATTTTCACTTCCATCAGCAACAGCAAAAAAAGTTTAGCTAAAATGTTTTTATGTGAGCGGATGTCAAATAATTCAGACAGGAGACTGAAATATGCTCTAAAGATTACTTAAATTATTATAATTTTATTTAAGGATGAATAACAACAGCTAAGCATGGGACAGTTATATATATTTTTTATTTAAATAAAGGCTCCCCCCTCCCACCAAACACGCACACACCACCACCAACATTTTGCTCATCTGTGCATTAATTCAGTCCTCTTCACTCCTCAGAGGAGTTCCTTCAACTAAACAACATTTCAATATTTGCATCTTGTGAAATAACTGTTGCACCAGCTGGATGTTCAGCTTCTAAGATCCTCCTACATATCATCTTCTTTATGGAATATCTTTCCATCCGTCTGCTTCCTCCAGCTCAGTTTGACGTCTGGCTTCCCTCCCTGCTGCTGCAGCTTCAGTACCAGCTGAAACACAATAACATCACTGATGTTAATATTACACAGACACAGCTTATTTAAGGTCAATATTCTACTGAAGTTCCAGCATGTTGTGATCGTATCACAGGTGACTGCTTCAGACTTTTTTAGTTAATTTTCCTGACATTAGTACTGTTGGATTAAGCACACAACCATTTTAATTTAAACTAGTTTTGTTCACAAGAATTTGTCATAAGACTGGGAAACCTCAGAAGAGAAGAAAGTGTCATCAGGACAGGTTGATCCTTTTTCAGATGTTTATCTTGATCTTGTTTCCTCCAAAGAAAAGCTACTTTGTCTCTTTGCATCAGAACATCTTCACAGGCAGGAAGCTGCTGGAAGAAACAAGATATTTTGACCTGACAGGTTCAACCGCAGAGAAGAACTTTCAGGATGTCCTAGCAGGTCAAGCTAGAACCAGGCTGTGTCTCCTCATGAGGAGGATGAAACACAACCAGGTCTCCACCAGTGCAAAGGTTGCTCAGCAGCTTCACATAGCTGCATCTTCACTGTGGAGAAGACTTTATTACAAGCAGCTTCTGACCATGGAGGCCAGACCGAGGTTCTGCAGGAAGTACAAGTCCGGACAGCAGAGGACTGAGGCAACCCTTTCTTCTCTGATGAATCCTCCTTCTGGTTGTTTTGAAAACCAGGAGAAGAAACTCTGAGAGCCACCATGAGGCCCATTTGGTGGCAGCAGTGAAGGTTCCTGGTCCAATCTATGTGTGGCGTTGCTTCTCCACCAAGCCCGTGGGTTTCCTCCCAATCCTCCTCAGACCACTGCAATCAATGAAGGGTGGGATCCAAAGGTCCTCCTGGAGAACCTTCTTCCAACAATCCAGGAACCATTTGGTGGTGATCAGAGGATTTCCCTGAATGAAGGAGAAATGTTGGACCTAGTTGGACCTGCGGTGAGGAAAATGCCAGCTCTGAAGCATCATTCCATCCACCCCACAGCATGATGCTGCCACCACCAACCATCCCTCCGTAAGCAGCTGGAGAATCCAAAGCCAACAAACTGGGATCCATCAAAGACCCTGATGAGTCACCATCAGTCAGGATCTGGTCCAGAAGATGAAGTCACTGACTACAGTTAATAATCTGGTACCAAACGTGACTCCACCTCGGTACCAACCCTCAACATGTTCTGCTGATCTGCTTTGAGCTGCTCCTTTCTTCATGCAGTCATCACCTGAGAGCAGCTAGCAGCAGATAAATGAGTTTTCAGGCTGGAGTTGTCCCTGGTATCATATCTGCTCGTTCAGAACCAAACCAGAACCTTTTCACCTGCTCACCAACATGTTCGCTCCATTAAGACTGAAAATACAGTGAATGAAGAAAATAGATTTACTTTTACATTTGGTGAATATTTCTGGTTTTATTGTAATTTACCTGCTTCAGCAGGTTTTCCAGAACAGCAGGATCCTCCAGGTCCAGATGGGAGGTTGTGACCAGCTTCACTTTCAGAACCTTCTGTGAAACTGCAACTGTGATGGAGAAAATATTTAATCAGTTCTGGTTGGGACTTGAATGATATTCTGACCCAGTATTTGCTGGGATGCACTCTCCTGTTATTTCTAAAAGCTTCTTTTACTGCTGAGCCTCGCATAATATAACCCTGGATTATCTGAAGCTTCACCAGCAGAAACCCGTCAGACAGAAGGTCCAGCATGATTCTCAGCACAGCAGCTCAGTCTGACCCACATGATGTTCCTGAAACTTTGCAGCCACTAAATGAACAGTACCGAACCCCAAGATATTGGTTTAGTTCCAGGAGGAAAACAGAACTACTTCTTCACAACACACAGAAGAGAAGGGAGTTTTTTCTTAGAGACCTCGAGACATTAACCAGCTTGATATTAAATTTAAACAGTGCCTGCTTCATCAGTAACATGATAAAACCTAAAGGTCTCTAAAATCTTGAAATTTTTCCCACATTCATTTGTTTCTGGTGGAAGAAGCTGGGTTTGTGGTCTCGTGTTTTAAATATGGAAGTAAATACATAAATGTGAGCATACTACCAGTAATGTGTGTATAGGACAATGACATTGGTTGGACAAAAAAATCCTTCAGGAAATATTAGGAACCCATTCCTAGACCACACAGTGAGATCTGGCACATGCTCTTCTTTGAACTACAGTTGACTAAGGTCCAAATAATGCCATCCATCCATCCATCCATCCATCCATCTTCTTCCGCTTATCCGGGGTTGGGTGGCGGGGGTAGCAGCTTCAGTAGGGAGGCCCAGACGTCCCTCTCTCCAGCCACTTGGGCCAGCTCCTCAGGAGGAATCCCAAGGCGTTCCCAGCAGAGAGACATAGTCCCTCCAGCGTGTCCTGGGTCTTCCCCTGGGCCTCCTCCCGGTGGGACGTGCCCGGAACACCTCACCAGGGAGGCGTCCAGGAGGCATCCTGACCAGATGCCCGAGCCACCTCAACTGGCTCCTCTGGACGTGGAGGAGCAGCGGCTCTACTCTGAGTCCTCCCCGGATGACTGAGCTCCTCACCCTATCTCTAAGGGAGAGCCCAGACACACTACGGAGAAAACTCATTTCAGCCGCTTGTATCCGGGATCTCGTTCTTTCGGTCACGACCCAAAGCTCGTGACCATAGATGAGGGTAGGAACGTAGATCGACCGGTAAATCGAGAGCTTGGCCTTTTGGCTCAGCTCTCTCTTCACCACAACGGAAGAGAGAGCTTCCGTTGTGGTGCTCTCTCTTCCGTTGTGGTGAAGAGAGAGCTTGGCCTTTTGGCTCAGCTCTCTCTTCACCACAACGGATCGGTACAGCGCCCGCTTCACAGCAGACGCTGCACCAATCCGCCTGTCGATCTCCCGCTCCATCTTCCCCTCATTCGTGAACAAGACCCCAAGATACTTGAACTCCTCCACTAGGGGCAGCACATCCTCCCCAACCCGGAGGAGGCACTCTACCCTTTTCCGGTTCAAGACCATGGTCTCAGATTTGGAGGCACTGGTCTTCTTCTCTTTTCTTACTGATTTTTCTTCTTATCATTCACTATTAAGCTGAACAGAGTGATCATTGTTGACAATTGTAATATTCATGTGGGGGATGTTACTTGCAAAAATGCTTCTGAATTTGTAAACATGATTGAATTTTTAACTTCACTCGGCATATATCTTGCCCAACACACAGCAAGGGACATTCACTCGATCTTCACTATCTTCACTATATTCACTCTATCTTATGGTATTAACATTAATAATGTATGCTTCAAATATGTATTGGTTAGTGATGACAAATGCATCTTATTTGATCTCGCTTGTGATGATGATCCTGTTATCCCAGTGTAATGTGGCAAACTGAAACTCCCAGCATGCAACACAGTTGGGACTACAACTTATCTTCCCGCCCACACCTTACAATGGAGGTTGTGACTGCCCCAGATCAACTTACGCCCCGGGACAATAACCTGCAGCCTAGCAAAGCGCATGTTCTTCTTCCTTGCAGAAATGCTATGTTGAGAAGACCAGCAGCTGATTTTTTTGCGTGTGCCTAACATGTGGTAGGCCTGAGATTGGATTCTTGGCAGGGCCAAGTTTTGTTGCATCACTTTTCCTCCGTTCGTTATGTCGGAGAGGTCAAGACATTAATATTTCTAAATACAAAGTTAATTCTCTCAGTGAATCAACAAACCCATACATCCAATTGACTCAGCTTTGGTTACAATTTTAAATTTAAGTCTTCAGCTGGGCCAGGTCCCTAGCTTTTTTTAAGCATGCTGTTGTTCAGCCTATATTGAAAAAGAACAACCTTGATGTAGCTTCATTCAGAAACTATTGGCTCATTTCTAAATTATCTTTACTTTTGAAAATTCTAGAAAAGGTTGTTGCGAACCTGTTAAATAATGTTTTGGATTCCCATAATATTTTTTATCAATTTCAGTCTGGTTTTCAGAGCAGTGTATGATACTGTTGATCACTGCACTCTCATTGATACACTGGAAACAACTGTGGCTATTACTGGAGCAGCTCTGGACTGGTTTTCCTCCTATCTTTCAGGCAGGACTTTCTCTGTGTCCATAGAATAGAATAGAATTCAACCTTATTGTCATTGCACTGTCACGAGTACAAGCAACAAAATGTGGTTCGCATCTATCCAGAAGTGCTATACAGGATATAAATATTTATTCACAGGTGTATGTACAAGCAAAAAGTAATAGTAAGGGACTATAAAATGTTGTGTATAAATATAAATATAAATATAAATATAAATATAAATATAAATATAGGAGCTATATGCACAGATTATACAGATTATACAAAATATACCTGATGTTAGGAAAATAATCATATATGTATTTATTAGCGGGTAAACCTGTTGTTTGTTCCTGTTTATTCCATCAAAGGAACATTTTTAAGATTAAATCTATGCTTTCTAAAGAAGAGACAGAGAGGCTTGCTCATGCTTTTAATTCTACTCATCTGGATTATTGCAATGTACTGTGCACCTGTCTAAACAACTCCTCCCTGGACCGACTGCAAGTTTTACAGAATGCACCTGCAAGGCTTTTGTCTAAAACCAACAGGAGATATCCTGTACTTAAGGCTCTTCATTGGCTTCCGATTGGTTATAGAGTACATTTTAAAATTGTAACGATTATTTACAGAGCCCTACAAGGCCAAGCTCCATCTTACATCTAGGATTTGTTGTATGCACACATCACATCTGATCACTCTTCAGGTAAAGACCATTTAAGTGTTCCCAGAACAAGTTTTAAAAAGAGGTGATTGTGCTTTCTGCGTTGTGGCACCAAGGATTTTATTAGTGAATATTTTTAAAAACTGAGGATGAGTCAGGAACAGGTCTAGGAACGGAAATGCATAGGAACGATACTCGTCCAGAGCCTAGTAAGAAACAATGCGTTTATCAATGTGGTTTTAAAGTATAGCATCCACTGGCTAGTGTAAGGAGGAAAACACCTTTTCTTTTATAGAAATACTTAAGCTTAGCGCCAAAAGAGCAGAAAGCAGAGAGAGGGTAGAGGTCCAGGTACAGTTTGAAAGAGAGAGCGGCGCAGGAGAACCAGCTGAGGTGGGGAGCTGGGGGGGGGGGCAGCGTGTGTTTGAGGAGGAGACAGAGAGAGCCATCCCTAGCGATAACAGAGACAGTGCAGGTGGAGGGGCTTGCTGCCCGATCGGATAGTTTGAGCATAGTCGCTCAGAGATGGATCACACCGTTAATTTCAATGATCCCGCGTTATGGCCAACAAAAATTATTGAGTGAATGTTGTGCGTTTAATGACAAAAAGGAAGCCTTTCTCAGAGATTCAGAGGGCAGATAATTCCCAAAGTATCTAACATATTCTACCTCCTACAATGGAAGGGGAAAATTGTTAGGGGCTGGCTAATATACAGCAGGTCAAAAAAGGCCATATTTTGGCTGCAGTGCTGCTGTTCTCTGATGAAGAAAAGATCAACTAGTGCACTAAATTCAATAGATGGGTTGAAAATATCCAATATAAAATACAGAGATTTCCAGGGCATGAAGTGTACAGTTAAGTTGACTTGTGTGTGTGTGTGTGTGTGTGTGTGTGTGTGTGTGTGTGTGTGTGTGTGTGTGTGTGTGTGTGTGTGTGTGTGTGCGTGGTGGCAGCAGGTGTAGAGGAGAGGCCCAAAAGGACTGTGTTGTCCCGGGCCCTAGCAAAGCTGTCAACTGGCCTGCATAAGGTATATACAGTGTGTCCACACATATATTGTGTATCAAAAAATTAAAAATAAAAGTACAAGGAAAATAAAGTAGATATTTAGAATGATTTATGTACACTCAGGTGACTTATTGTCATGTTTTTAGATGAACCCGAACGTAACCACACACAGTACAGTTAAAAAGAGAGTTTATTGAAGATGATGAATTGTGGAGGAAGATGACCAGAGTTAAGACCAGGCTGGAGCTGTAAATGGCTGGAGCTGGCGGGCAGGACGGAGCCGGAGCATGGAGACAGCTGGACCAGCAGCACAGCAGCATGGAGACTTGAGAACCAGAACTTGATCAACAGCACAGCAGAATGGAGACTTGGGAACCAGGCTTGATCAGCAGCACAACTGGATGAATACTTGCACGACTGGAGTGAGAGCAGGACCAGAATCACAGCAGACAGGTGGAGAACTCAGGCTGGATGAGAACAAGATGAGGTGAGCAGCAAAGAGCAAAATCAACAAGAGTAAACAGAAACCAACAGAACGAACCGACAGGGGAGGACTGAATGCAGGGAGCTTAAATAGGGAGGCTGACAGGTGTGCTGAGTACTGGCTGATTAGTGACTGACAGGTGTAGATGATTACTGAGCATGGAATCAGGAGCTGTATGGAAGATGGAGAGTGCCATGAAATGTCCATGGTGCAGCAGGCAAGGCTGCACCATGACAATTATATACAAATGTACATTAAGTGGTACCAGGTAAAGAACAACAGTGAGGTAGTGAGATAACTATACAGCTAAAGTCGCTTATTAAACAGGATTATTTAACAGTGTTATTGCACAGGGTATTAAATAGAATTGCACATTAGTTATTACAATTATAGTGCAGCATTGTAAAGTCTGATGGCAGCAGGGATTAATGACCTGCGGTAGCGCTCCTTCTTACAGACAGGATGTCTAAGTCTGTCACTAAAGGAGCTGCTCAGCTCCTCTACAGTCTGGTGCAGGGGGTGGAAGGTGTTGTCCATGATGGATGTGAGCTTGGAGAGATACACCTTAAATTCCTGGAGGAAAACGGTGTGTCTTTCGACCTTGTCATTCCTGGACATTTGAAATTTTCACATTGGATTAGGGATACTGGGATCTCTACTTATTGGTTTTTGTGGATTTTTGAAGTATCGGCAAATACAGCGGATGTCGGAGCTATTTGGCCTTGATCAGGCTGCCGGCTGCATGACGCGCTCACAATGGCTGTGAACGGACAAACCTGGCAGGTGAATGGAGCGAAGCCGAAAGCTGCCTGTGTTGGAACGCAGACTGACTTTGGTGGTTGAACTCAAGGGGAGATGGGATAAAAATCTGGGAGTGAAGCGCGAAAAAGCCCAATAATTTGGAAAATTGGATTTACCATTTGGAGCCAGCAAAAGACTTAAAAGCTGACAGGAAAGGCAGTGCAGCTTGTCTCATAACAAATAACATATTTGGATTCCCTCCCTATCAACTCCTGGATTGTTATGGCGGAGAGTGCCCAGAAAAGCCCCCGGCTACCCCCCTCCCCCGCTGACACCTGAGGATGCTTCTCTGAACTGTGGGCCGGCTGATAACATCAAGGACAATGGCCTCTGGAGAGTGTTCACGGAGAAAAACACTTTCGCCCATACACACACGCATAACTGATACTCATAAAACTGATGAATTACACTCACGCGACAGGTCTCAAATGTTTACCTTCTGCATACATGTTGTCTTGTGTTTAATTGTGCTTTTGTGCTATGAGGGTTTTTTTGTGTCGGTTGTTTGTCTCTTTATAGGTGAGAGCATAAATAGGCAAACATCTGTCTCTTTTTTTCTCCCTCCCCTCTTTCCCCCATGTTGTTGCTCTTTCTTCGAGAGTTTCAAGGGCAGCGCTTGGGGACGCCGTGTAAAGCGGGGTCTGGGGCAGTTTGGGGAACACACCTAACGGCTGCACTTTTTAGCAGCGGCCGACTGGCTGTGTTCCTGGCAACGCAAGGCCTCAGTCAATCGTTCCCCCAAAATGTTTGTTAAGTGTATGTGATGGACGGTTGTACTGGAACTGAATTTTTGATTGTAATGCAAATTGCAGTTGACTAATAAAATTGATTGATTGATTGATTGATTGATTGGACAACACCCTCCTCTCAGCCACTTCCTCCACTGAGTCCAGAGTGCAGCCCAGGACAGAAGTGGCCTTCCTCACCAGCTTATTCAGCCTCTTTCTGTCCCGCTCTGCGCTGCCAGGAGCCCAGCAGACGACAGCGTAGAGGAGGGCTGAGGCCACCACAGAGTCATAGAATCAGAATCAAGTTTAATCGCCAAGTAGGTTTGCACATACAAGGAATTTGACTTGGTGATGATGGTGCAGACAAAAATAAGAATACAATAAAATAAAATTGAATAAAATCAACATATATAGAGACGTAATATACATAGACTATGCGTTAATGTAACGCAGAAGCTTGTAAGTCCTGAACGGGGGAGAGAGGCAGTGTCCAGTGTCACGAGTGGCTCTTGGTCTTGTTCATAAGGCCGGTAGCAGATGGCAAGAAACTGTTGTTGTGGCGTGAGGTTTTGGTCCTGATGGACCGCAGCCTCCTGCCACAGGGAAGTGTCTGAAATAGTCCATGACTGGGGTGGAGGGATCAGCCACAATCTTCCTGCACGCCTCAGAGTCCTGGAGGCGTACAGGTCCTGGAGAGATGGAAGATTGCAGCCAATCACCTTCTCTGCAGACCGGCTAACACGCTGCAGTCTGCCCTTGTCCTTAGCGGTGGCACCAGC
Organism: Fundulus heteroclitus; assembly: GCF_011125445.2. Classification (NCBI taxonomy): domain Eukaryota; kingdom Metazoa; phylum Chordata; class Actinopteri; order Cyprinodontiformes; family Fundulidae; genus Fundulus; species Fundulus heteroclitus. The sequence goes on along the minus strand of NC_046361.1, from coordinate 42,030,357 downwards.
GTACCAGATGGTGATGGAGGAGGTGAGGATGGACTCAATGATGGAAGAGTAGAACTGAACCATCATTGTCCTTGGCAGGTTGAATTTCTTCAGCTGCCTTCTTCAGGAAGTCCATCCTCTGCAGGGCTTTCTTGGTGAGGGAGTTGATGTTCAGCTCCCACTTTAGGTCCTGGGAGATGATAGTTCCCAGGAAGCAGAAAGACTCCACAGTGTCGATGGTGGAGTCACAGAGGGTGATGGGTAGAAGGTCTTAAGCAGAGGCCGGCTCACTCCAAAGGATCTCAGCCTCCTCAGGAGGTGGAGGCGGCTCTGGCCCTTCTCATACAGGGCGTCGGTGTTATGAGTCATGTCCAGTTTATTGTTGATGTGAACAACCAGGAATTTGAAACTCTCCACAGTTTCTATGTTGTGCCCCTGGATGTTCACAGGTGAGTGAGGTGGGGGTCCTCTCCTGAAGTCAATCACAATCTCTTTGGTCTTACTGGTGTTTAGACACAGATCGTTCTTCTCATACCACTCCACAAAGTCCATGATAACCGACCAGTACTCCAGCTCGTTCCCCTCAGACACACAGCCCACAATGGCCGAGTCATCAGAGAACTTCTGAAGGTGGCAGCTGTCCGTGTTGTGGGTGAAGTCCAAGGTGTAGAGGGTGAAAAGAAATGGAGACAGAATGGTGCCCTGGGGGGCCCAGTGCTGCAGAGTGCCACCTTTGACTGACAGCCATTCAGCCGCACGTACTGAGGGCGGTCAGTGAGGTAGTCCATGGTCAGTGAGGAAGTCCATGGTCCAGTCAGCCAGATGTTTGTCCACCCCAGCGTCCTCCAGCTTCTCCCTCAGCAGCACCGGTCTGATGGTGTTGAAAGCGCTGGAGAAGTCAAAGAACATGACTCTCACAGCGCTCCCAGTGGTCTCCAGGTGGGTGAGCGCCCGCTGCAGCAGGTAAATGATGGCGTCCTCTACTCCAATGTTGGGCCGGTAGGCAAACTGCAGCGGGTCCAGGGTGGGGCTCACCACGGTGCGCAGGTGAGCAAGGATGAGGTGCTCCATCGGTTTAGACAATATAGTTTAATATTTTAAGTGTTGTTGTTGTTACTTGTTTTATTTTTCCTATGTTTTACTATAAAGCACTTTGTGACACCTCTTAAATACATTTTACTTGTTTACCTACACACTTACCTACACATTTTAAACGTTCCTACTCTCTCACCTGTTTACCTTGGTTGCAGATAAATGGATTCTCCACATCACAGTTGTCATCCTCCCAGGTTCCAGGTTCTTTGAAATTTGCTGCTGCACAGTTCTTCTCCTTGATGTTGTTGGGTTCCCCGGACTTCCAGTACTGGAACGAGGAGTTGCTTCTGTCCACCCACTCCCAGGACTTCCTGTAGAGACCAATCCAAACAAGATTTCCTCCTGAAACCTCGTTTACCTTCTGGTTCTCCGACACATCTCTGATGGTGACCAGATCTGTGTGATGTTCCCTGCAGTACTTCTGAGCCTCAGTCCAGTTCACGATGAGGTCGATGCGGACAAGCGTCACGTCTGATCCTTTAAAAAACAACAAACAGAGATTGTTTCACCACATGAAACTTTAAACTTTCAAAGGTTTTAAGCAGGAAACTGGGTTCCTCACCACTTCCATCAGAGCAGATTGGTCTGTATTGCCAGTCACAGGGTGCATCGTACCACCAACCCTGTGCCTGCATTGCCACACAGTTCTCTTCTGGCTGGTACGTAGCAGGTTGTCCAGACGCCCAGTTCCTATACTCCCCATCAGACGTGGACCACTTCCAGTTGTCATACAGTCCGATCCAGAATCTCTGCAGAGAGTCGGGTAAAGCAGGGTCAGACTCACAGATGAGCACAAGCTGGTTCTACTCTCTGACCTTATTTCCACTCAGCTAGAAGGTAAGTGATAAATGGGACATACTTGTATAGACCTTTATCAAGTCCAACAACCCCAAAGTGCTTTACACTAGAATCAGTGATTCACCCATTCACACCCTGATGGTAGTGAGCTATGTTAGTAGCACTGCTGCCCTGGGCAGACTGGCTGAGGCTAAGGTGCCATACATCGGCCCTCTGACCTCTGGCAGCAGGCAATTTGGGCAAGTGTCTTGCCTAAAGGACACAATAATTAATGTGGTTGGAGCGGGGGATCGAACCTGCAACTCGCTAATTGCTGCGCCACTGTCACCCTACTTGGCTTTCTTGAACTTCTCTAAGGTTACTGAGGAGTGGGTTCAGTGGGTTTGTCAGAACCTGCTAGAGATATTGTGGCATAGAATCGATCAACTCAGAAACTGAAAATCCAGCTGCAGTGACTATTATTAAGTCATTGTTCTGTTTGGATCCAAAACTACTAGGAGCTTTGTTACCAGTAAGAACAAAACTGGCTGCAAGGATAAAGCAGATCACAGCTCCAGAACATCAGAAAGCCATCAGACCTGCAGATGTTTCACAGTTTATTCATTTGTTCTCGGTTTGACACAGAAAGATCCATCCATCCATCTTCTTCCGCTTATCTGGGGTCGGGTCGCAGAAGATTAGATACAGGTCTGTAACTTATTAAGTCACCGTGAACAAGGGATGGTTTTTTGAGAAAAGGTTTAATAACAGCTACATTAAAAGCCTGTTGTACATATCCATTTACTAAGGATAGATTGTCCATCCATCCATCTTCTTCCTCTTATCCGGAGTCGAGTCGCGGGGGTAGCAGCTTCAGTAGGGAGGCCCAAACGTCCCTCTCCCCAGCCACTTGGGCCAGCTCCTCAGGAGGAATCCCAAGGCGTTCCCAGCAGAGAGACATAGTCCCTTCAGCGTGTCCTGGGTCTTCCCCTGGGCCTCGTCCCGGTGGGACGTGCCCGGAACACCTCACCAGGGAGGCGTCCAGGAGGCATCCTGACCAGATGCCCGAGCCACCTCAACTGGCTCCTCTCGACGTGGAGGAGCAGCGGCTCTACTCTGAGTCCTCCCCGGATGACTGAGCTCCTCACCCTATCTCTAAGGGAGAGCCCAGACACACTACGGAGAAAACTCATTTCAGCCGCTTGTATCCGGGACTTTTCACCACAATGGACTGGTACAGCGCCCGCTTCACAGCAGATGCCGCACCAATCCGCCTGTCTATCTCCTGCTCCATTTTCCCCTCATTCGTGAACAAGACCCCAAGATACTTAAAGTCCTCCACTATTTTATTTAAATAGTGCCAAATCATGAAACATGTCATCTCAAGGCACTTTACAAAGTCAAGTTCAATCATATTATACAGATTGGGTCAGATTATACAGATTGGTCAAAAATGTCCTATATAAGGAAACCAGTTGATTGCATCAAAGTCCCGACAAGCAGCATTCACTCCTGGGGAAGCGTAGAGCCACAGGGAGAGTCGTCTGCATTGTCCATGGCTTTGCTGCAATCCCTCATACTGAGCAAGTATGAAGCGACAGTGGGAACAAAAACTCCCCATTAACGGGAAGGAAAACCTCCGGCAGAACCGGGCTCAGTATGAACGGTCATCTGCCTCGACCGACTGGGGGTTACAGAAGACAGAGCAGAGACACAACAAGAGAGACAAAAAAGCACAGAAGCACACATTGATCCAGTAATCTGTTCTACATTAGATGGTAGTAGCGGGTGAGCCGTCTTCTCTGGATGATGTCACAGTTAAAAGAACGCCAGACCAGGTGTACCTACTATGAAGATAAAAGAGAGAGAACAGAACGTTAAAGCAGAAATGACAACACATAATGCATAATTGAAGAACAGTAGAACTCTATAGAGTGAGAAAATTAGATCCTGATATCCTCCAGTAGCCTATAGCAGTAAAACTATAAAGGTAGCTCAGAGTAACATGAGCCACTATAGTTATAAGTCTGTCCGTCCGTCTTCTTCCGCTTATCCGGGGTCGGGTCGTGGGGGTAGCAGCTTCAGTAGGGAGGCCCAGACGTCCCTCTCCCCAGCCACTTGGGCCAGCTTCTCAGGAGGAATCCCAAGGCGTTCCCAGCAGAGAGACATAGTCCCTTCAGCGTGTCCTGGGTCTTCCCCTGGGCCTCCTCCCGGTGGGACGTGCCCGGAACACCTCACCAGGGAGGCGTCCAGGAGGCATCCTGACCAGATGCCCGAGCCACCTCAACCGGCTCCTCTCGACGTGGAGGAGCAGCGGCTCTACTCTGAGTCCTCCCCGGATGACTGAGCTCCACACCCTATCTCTAAGGGAGAGCCCAGACACACTACGGAGAAAACTCATTTCAGCCGCTTGTATCCGGGATCTCGTTCTTTCGGTCACGACCCAAAGCTCGTGACCATTGATGAGGGTAGGAACGTAGATCGACCGGTAAATCGAGAGCTTCTCCTTTTTGGCTCAGCTCTCTCTTCACCACAACGGATCGGTACAGCGCCCGCTTCACAGCAGACGCTGCACCAATCCGCCTGTCGATCTCCCGCTCCATCTTCACTCTAGTTATAAGTTTTGTCAAAAAGGAAAGTTTTAAGATTAGTCTTAAAAGTAGACGGGGTGTCTGCCTCACGGACCAAAACTGGGAGTTGGTTCCACAGGAGAGGAGCCTGATAGCTAAAGGATCTGCCTCCCATTCTACTTTTAGAGACTCTAGGAACCACCAGCAGACCTGCAGTCTGAGAGCGAAGTGCTCTGTTAGGAACATACGGGGTAATCAGAGCTCTGATATATGATGGAGCTTGATTATTAAGGGCTTTATACGTTAGAAGAAGAATTTTAAATTCTATTCTTGATTTAACAGGAAGCCAATGAAGGGAAGCTAAAATTGGAGAAATATGATCCCGCTTGTTGATTTTCATCAGAACTCTTGCTGCAGCATTTTGGATCAGCTGAAGGCTTTGAACTGCATTTTGTGGACTTCCTGATAGTAAAGAATTACAATAGTCCAGCCTTGAAGTAACAAATGCATGGACTAGTTTTTCAGCATCACTCCTGGACAGAATGTTTCTAATTTTGGCGATATTCCTGAGGTGAAAAAAGGAAACTCTGGAAACCTGTTTAATGTGGGATTTAAATGACATGTCTTGGTCAAAAATAACACCAAGATTTTTTACTTTATTACCGGAGGCCAAGTTAATGCCATCCAGATTAAGTGATTGATTAAGAAGTTTATTTTTTGAGGACTCTGGTCCAAAGATTACAATTTCTGTCTTGTCAGAATTTTAAGTGCAGGAAATTTAAAGTCATCCAGCTTTTGATGTCATCAAGACATGACTGCAGTCGAAGTAATTGATTGGATTCATCAGGATTTATGGATAAATATAGCTGAGTATCATCAGCATAACAGTGGAAATTAATCCGATGCTGTCTGATAATTTTGCCAATGGGAAGCATATATATAGTAAAGAGAATACTGAACCCTGTGGTACTCCACAGGTGACCCTAGAGTTTGAAGAAGATTTATTATTAACATGAACAAACTGGAATCTGTCCGACAGATAAGATTTAAACCAGCCTAATGATTTTCCCTTAATCCCTACAGTATGCTCAAGTCTTTGTAGGAGAATATTGTGATCAACTGTATCAAATGCAGCACTGAAATCTAACAGGACAAGTATAGACACAAGTCCATTATCTGAGGCCATGAGAATATCATTAGTGACCTTCACCAGAGCTGTTTCAGTGCTATGATGAGCTCTGAAGCCTGACTGAAACTCCTCAAGTAGGTCATTACTTAGTAAATGTTCACAAAGTTGATTAGCAACTACTTTCTCAAGAATTTTAGATAGGAAAATAAGATTATATATAGGTCTGTATTTTACTAAATCATCTTGATCAAGAGAAGGTTTCTTAAGTAAAGGTTTAATAACAGCTACTTTAAAAGCCTGTGGTACATATCTATTTACTAAGGATAGATTAATCATGTCTAAAATAGTGCCACTGATCAATGGGAATATGTCCTTAAACAACTTGGTTGGGATTGGGTCCAACATGCAGGTAGAAATTTTAGATGAAGCTAAAATTTTAGATAGCTCAGAAAGCTCTATTGCTTCTAAACAGTTCAAACACTGTGCAGGTTCTAAAGATTCCTCCAACGCTGCCTCACTTTCTGAGGACGAGGTAATCGTCTACTGCTAAGAGCTAAGGGAATGGATGGATAAATGGAGCTGTGGCTCTGGGTAAGATTAGCAATCGTACTAAAGAGAAATCTAGGATTATTTTTATTCTCTTCAATTAATGATGAAAAATATGCTGCTCTAACTCTGCAAAGGCTGTTTTTATACAACAATAGACTGTCCCTCCAGATTAAGTAGGATTCCTCTTGGTGTGTAAAGCACCATTTTCTCTCCAATTTCCGAACATTGTGCTTCAAGGAACGCAGCTCTGAATTAAACCAGGGAGCCAGCTTCCTGTGAATAATCACCTTCTTTTTCAAGGGAGCTACATTGTCTAATGCAGAACGCAATGAGGAAGTCACACCGTTAGCAAAGGTGTCAATTTGTGAATGGGAAGAAACAGCATTGCTGTCATCTACAGGCATTTCTGCAATACTGAGGATATTAAAAGGGGGATAGACTCTTTAGGTTTTGATACAGCATTATCCGATAAAGATCTACTATAAACAAAACAAAGCTCAACCAGTGCCAAAACAAATGATAAGCCCAGTACAGCCAACAAGCCAAGATAAAGATGACACAGAAAGAAGCTATGTCAGAACTACAGGAGGATTCATCCCAGATCTCAGCAGGACAAAGAGAGGACCAAGAACCTCCATCGTTACGAACACCGGTCCAGACTGCACCCGCCTCGCCTTCTTCTCCACAAAGCCCAGAAGTTCCTTTTCTGGAATTTTCTCACATGTACAAAGTATTTAAGATTGGCCTACAGCTGACTTCCTCTCCTCATAGCCACTCTGCTGTGACTAAACCAGTATTTTCCAAAGGCCGCAGAGCCCCAGATCCTCCTCCTCTATGTATCATGGAACATTCTGGTGCTGAGGACCTCCAGATAACTTCGCTGTGATACAGATCAAGCCTTGGCCGCACGTTTATCAGACATGACAGTTTACAGCATCAGCTTGGGCCTTTTGCCAGAGATTATGGAATATCTGTGATGATACGTGGCAGAAATAAGAAAAAAAAAGGATAAACAGGAACAAATACTTAAAAGTCATAAACTGTCAGATGCAACCTGTCACAGACATCATCAACCACTAAGTCATATAAACATCAACCACTAAGTCATATAAACTGGGTTTATTAAACATTAGATCTCTGTCAGGAAAATCCCCTTTAATTAATTACTTCATTATTGACAATAATCTTGATGTAATGTTTTTAACAGAAACATGGTTACATGAATCTAATGAAGTAGTTATTCTGTTGGAGACAACTCCTCCCAACTACAATTTTCTTTGTGAGAGCAGACAGCAAAGGAAAGATGGAGGAGTGGCAACACTATTTAATGATTCACTAAAGTGTAAAAAGGTGTTTTTGGAAAAATTCAACTCTTTTGAACATTTGGCGCTCCAGATAAAGAGCTCGGTACAAACTATGTTTCTGAATATTTAAAGGCCTCCTAAGCCCACATCAAACTTTTTTAATGATTTTAGTGACCTCCTATCTGTGATATGTGTTGATTGTGACTGTTTAATTATTGTGGGAGACTTCAACTTTCATGTTGACAACCCTGAATACAGATGTGCAAAAGAACTGTGTGACACACTTAGAAACTTTAATTTAACTCAACATATTAAACAGCCAACACACAAACAGGGACATATTTTAGACTTAATCATCACTAAATGTCTAAAGATTTCTAAGGTCAATGTAGCTGATGTTGCTCTATCTGATCATTTTTCTGTTACCTTTGAAAGCATAATTTCCAATGACTCATTTAGCCAAAGGGACATCATAAGAAAATGCACCTTTAAGGACAATGCCACAGAAACTTTTATTCAAGCTTACTCTGATACTTCAACCTTGGGCTGCAACTGAGTAGATGAGCTAGTAGATAACTTTCAGTCTAAAGTCTCAAGCATCATTGACTGCGTTGCTCCAGCCCATCTACAGGCCCATTTTCCAGTCTGGTTTCCTCACCACAGTACAGAGACCGCCCTTATCAACGTGTTTAATGACATCCATATAAATACAGACTGTGGAAGAACCACCGTGCTGGTTCTATTGGACCTCAGTGCAGCATTTGATACTGTTGATCACTCCATCCTGTTAGAACGCCTGGAGAACTGGGTGGGCCTCTCTGATACAGCTCTCCACTGGTTTAAATCCTACTTAAAGAACAGGAAATCTTTTGTATCAGTAGGTAACTTTACATCAGAGATGACAAAAATCGCATGTGGGATTCCCCAAGGGTCCAACCTGGGTCCCCTCCTCTCCAATATCTACATGCTTCCCTTAGCTCAGATCATAAAAAACAACATCAGCTACCATAACTATGCAGACAACACACAGTTTTACATCACCATGTCACCAGGTGACTATGAACCAGTTCAAGCACTGAGTAAATGCCTAGAAGAAATCAATAGAAATCAATGCCTTGATTGAATAAAAACAAAACAGAAGCAATAATCTTTGGACCAATAGAGGATAGATCAAAAATTAGCACACAGCTTCAGTCGCTTCAGCTAGAAACCACTGATCAGGCCCGAAACCTGGCTGTAGTGATGGACTCAGACCTGAACCTCCAAAAGCATCTAAAGACAGTTACAAGGTCGGCTTTCTATCACCTGAGGAACATTTCCAGGATTAAAGGACTGATGTCTCAGCAGGATCTGGAAAAACTAATCCATGCATTCATCTTTAGTCAAATTGATTACTGCAACGGTGTTTTCACAGGTCTGCCTAAAAAGTGGATGAGACAGCTGCAGCTGATCCAGAATGTTGCTGCTCGCGTCCTCACTAAGACTAAGAACGCAGAGAACATGGACCCGGTTCTGAACTCCTCACTAAGACCAAGAAAGTAGAGCACAACACCCTAGTTCTAAAGTCCTTACACTGGCTCCCTGGGTGTCAAAGAATAGACTTTAAAATCCTTCTGTTAGTTTATAAATCCCTAAATGGCTTAGCACCTAAGTACATCACAGACTTGTTATCAGTGTATCAACCATCCAGACCACTCAGGTCTTCTAGCTCCAGCCTGCTGTGCATACCTAGAACAAGCTCCCAGAAAACTGTAAAAGTGTCGAAAGCCTGAGTTCTTTCAAATCAAGATTAAAAACACATTTGTTTTGGATTGCCTTTGACTGTTCTAGTTAAACTGTTTTACTGTTTTTAATGTTCTATTTTCTATCTACATTTTATTCCTACTTGCTTTTATTTTGTTTTATTTTCCTATATTTTAATCATGTAAAGCACTTTGCATTGTCTCTGTACTGTATTGTGCTATATAAATAAATTTGCCTTGCCTTGCCTTATAATGGAACGCTCTTTTGGGGGTGGAGAACTCAGTTAGATTATACTCAAAGGTTATTAAAAAATGGTCAGATAGGACAGGGTTGTGAGGAAATATTGTTAATTCTTCACAATCAATGCCATATGTCAGCACAAGGTCTAAAGTATATAACCAAGAATGCGTTGGTTTATGCACATTTTGAGCAAAGCCAATTGAATCTAGGATAGTTTTAAAGGCTACACTAAGGCTATCACATTCAGTGTCAACATGGATGTTAAAATCACCTACTATAATAACCTTGTCAGAGTTTAACACCAAATCAGATAAGAAGTCTGACAGCTGATCCAAAAACTGAGTGTAAGGTCCTGGTGGACGATACAAAACAACAAACAGAAGAGGTTTTATTGCTTTGCAGTTTGAATGAGGGAAACTTAGGGTTAAATGTTCAAAAGAACTGTAGTTATTAATTGGCCTGGGACTAATTAATAAATCAGACTGAAAGATAGTTGCTACTCCTCCTCCTCTTCCCGTAGATCTGGGTATGTGGAAATTTAAATAATTGGAGGGAGTTGACTCATTTATTGTGTTTTGCATTAGACAATATAGCTCCCTTGAAAAAGAAGGTGATTATTCACAGGAAGCTGGCTTCCTGGTTTAATTTAGAGCTGTGCTCTTTCAAGCACAATGTTAGGAATTTGGAAAGAAAATGGTGCTCTAAACATCTAGAGCAATCCTACCTAATCTGGAAAAAAAGTCTACTGTTGTATAAAAAGATCCTTCGCCAAGTTAGAGCAGCATATTTTTCATCATTAATAAAAATAATCCTACTTTTCTCTTTAGTACAGTTGCCAAATCTATCCAGAGTCACAGCTCCGTTGGTCCATCCATTCCCTTAGCTGTTAGCAGTAATCACTTTATGGGATTCTTCATAAATAAAATTGATTTCATTAAAAATAAAATAATTGGCATCTCCCAAAAATGATTACCTTGTCCTCAGAAAGTGAGACAGCATTGGAGGAATCTTTAGAACCTGATCTGTGTTTGAACTGTTTAGAAGCAGTAGAGCTTTCTGAGTTATCTAAAATTTTAGCTTCACCTAAACCTTCTACTTGTATATTAGACCCAAACCCAACCAAGTTATTTAAGGAGGTATTCCCTTTGTGTAATTCCCCTAGTTTAGATCTGATTAAAGGCAGGCCAGATCCTTCCTCTCCCTGGGCTGCCACCTTATCATGGTGGAGGGGTTTGAGTGTCCCAATGACCCTAGGAGCTATGCTGTCAGGGGATTTATGCCCCTAGTAGGGTCACCCAAGGCAGCCAGGTCCTAGGTGAGGGACCAGACGGAGGGCGCAGTGTTCTCTCGCCCGGACGCGGGTCACCGGGACCCCACTTTGGAGCCAGGTCTGGAGGTGGGGCATGCTGGTGTTATGCCAGAAGCTGTTTGAATATGATTATTATTATTAATTATAATTTGATGTTATAATTTTAATAATAGGTCATTCAAACTCAAATAGTAGCTATAACAAAATATGGCACAAATGGTGGTGATGCCAGGGCACGTAGCTTGTAATGATTTATACCACTAATGCATTTATTAATTAGCTGTTATGGGCTAATTTATGCTGGGACAGGAGGTCTGATTGGTTTCTTAGCCGATGAGATTTATCCAGCAGCATTGATAACTCAAACTATAACTGCAATTAGAGTTTAAACCTTTACTCCTTTATCACCCATCCAATATTAATGTCTCTGTATTACTGTCAGATGTCAGAACTTGAAAAGAGATAGCTCTATATATTCTGATGACCATGCAGCTCTGAATTGGAATGAACACAAACAATTACTATTCCACAAGTTTTTGCTTTTCTTGAACCAAAGCAATTCCCTGTTAAAGTAATTATCTGATTCAACAACCGTGGAAACTTCTACTCACTACTAAACTAAACATGCAAAACATATGTGAAAATAAAAGGTCAAAGATGGATTAAAATAAGAGGTAGTGACTCTTCGTTCACTCAGTTGTTTAAACATCACATTCAAGAAGTCGGCAGTGACGTAGCAGCATTGAGAGACAAACAGCTTTGAGAATCCAACTGGAATCGTCAATGTTTTCCAATAAGCTAGTTCAGCTTAGCTAGCTACACCTTTCCAAGATGGCGACTATGACGACACGTGATCCTTACGCATCACCTTGCGTGATGCGTAAAGGTGAGGTCTTAATGACGTAACCAACGCTTACGCTGATGTGGGGTGGTAACTCGATCAGAGAGGCGGCCTGAATGAGAAATTCAAAGATAGGCCGCGAACTTAGGTTTAACAAAGAGATTGAACCCGCTGATAAGAGGACCGGAGAAAGCAAAAGGAGAAAGAGAAAAAGATGGAAAAATCGGCTCTCGGCGGAGCCACTTATGAATCACAAATCAACACAGCCAAAATCACTTACAAAAAGCATGCACATACAAAGAAAATATTCAACAGTTCAAACAACTTCGTCTTGGAGTAAACAAGCATTAAACTAAAATCCTACTTCTGCCCAGGCACTAAAATGATATCACCTTATAGGTGAAAAGAGAAATAAAAGGGGAAAATCCCGTTTACTTGTGTTGTCTTCGAGGAAGTCCTAGAGCGCTCCGAGTCCGCGGCGTCCTGAATACGCTTTAGCGGACGCAGGTGTCGGACAGCAGGGTACTGGAGGGGATCGCCTTTCTCGTTCTCTGGGCGTTCAGACGCTTTGTTCTGCCAAAATTAAAGCGTGGTCCCTTTACGATCTGCGGGAGATAAACGGCTCCCAGTCTTCGTTCGAAGTGGGTTTGAAAGTAGTCGACCTCCTGCATCAGCAGTGCAGGGATGGAGTTGCTTCGGTAAATCTCCGGTCCAGCAAAGAATTATCGAGCACGTGGCGTGTGGGGGTTGAAACCCACGGAGTGAAACAGCTGCGTGTCTTCCCGTACTGGCGGAGCGCCAAGAAAGAAGGCAGAACGCTTGTGCGGTCGGGTTAAATAGTTATCACCATAGCAACCATTTTGACCGTGTTGCATGATGGGAGTTGGTGGCCATTTTGACCACATTGCATCATGAGAAATGCAGTCTGTCACGTCCCTAACTGGCGTTACATAGGCGAGTGCCTGGTGGCTGGGCTTTTACCCATGGAGCCCGGCCGGGCACAGCCCGAAGAGGAAGCATGGGTCCCCCTTCCAATGGGCTCACCCCCTGTCAGAGGGGCCAAAGAGATCAGGTGCATTGTGTAATGGGTGGCAGTCGAGGGCGGGGACCTTGGCATTCTGATCCTCGACTGAAGAAGCTGGCTCGTGGGATGTGGAATGTCACCTCTTTGGTGGGGAAGGAGCCTGAGCTAGTGCAAGAGGTTGAGAGGTTCCGACTGGAGCTAGTCGGACATACCTTGACGCATGGCTCTAGCTTTAGAACAAGTCTCCTTGAGAGGGGGTGGACATTCTTCCACTTCGGAGCTGCCCCTGGTGAGAGGCGCCGAGCTGGGGTGGGCATACTTGTTGCACCTCATCTTGGTGCCAGTAAATTAGGATTTACCCCAGTGAACAAGAGGGTAGCCTCCCTCTGCATACGTGTAGGGGGATGGGTTCAGACATTTAAATCCCATATTAAACAGGTTTCCAGGGTTTCCTTTTTTCACCTCAGGAATATCGCCAAAATTAGAAACATTCTGTCCGGGAGTGATGCTGAAAAACTAGTCCATGCATTTGTTACGTCAAGGCTAGACTATTGTAATTCTTTACTATCAGGAAGTCCACAAAATGCAGTTTGAAGCCTTTAGCTGATCCAAAATGCTGCGGCAAGAGTTCTGATGAAAATCAACAAGAGGGATCATATTTCTCCTATTTTAGCTTCCCTTCATTGGCTTCCTGTTAAATCAAGAATAGAATTTAAAATTCTTCTAACATATAAAGCCCTTAATAATCAAGCTCCATCATATATCAGAGCTCTGATTACCCCGTATGTTCCTAACAGAGCACTTCGCTCTCAGACTGCAGGTCTGCTGGTGGTTGTTTCCTGATTAATCCAGGTGTGTCTGGCTGGTTACTGAGGTCAGACACACCTGGATTAATCAGTCTGTCCAGTAATGAAAGACAGGAAACAAAGGAGCTGCTGAGGTTCAGGAAGAAGTGGAGCTGTGCATAGAGCCTGTTTGGGATGAGAAAATGGGTTGTGGTGATGTGAGGTGAAACAAAGGCACAGACTTGGAAATCCTCCTGACATGAATGCAAGTGATTGTGTGTGTAGTGCAGCATGAGCATGTATAAACACACATAAAGTGTGTATAACTACATTATGTGTATGGTAGTAGTTGATGTGTGAGTATATTGTTTGCTCCTATAAGGTGAGTTAACTCCGGTCAGTGAGTCAGCTAACATAAGATCATCTCTGGTTTCTTCGAGGCCTTCTGTGTCTGAAGAGCCATCAGCCACTGTATCCAGAGGTCTGGATAAAATAAGACGAAAAGAGGATATATTATGTGCAGAACTGAAATTTTTAAAACACAAGAAAAAAATACAACTAAACTGCCTCTTCATTCTGCCACAGCTAGGGAAGTGCAGTGAAACTCATGTTCAGTGCAGAGACTCAGAAAGAGGTTATATCCTCAGACAATTGGGCTTCTCAACTCAAACCTGAGTACATCATGTCAGCACTTATTTTATCTAAGTGTCTTTTACTGATGTGAGCAGCAACTCGTGGTCTTGTCTTACTTTTTATTGATTATTTTTTTAACCTGGACAAAAACCAAACATTTCTCACAGGATCAGCCTGATCCAAATAAAATTAATCGATTAACACACTTACCATGACACAGCAGCTCCCCATCAGTTGCCACCGGTTGACAACGAATTTCCACTTCTTCTTCTTCTTCTGTTTTTTTTTTTTTTTTTTTTTTTCCCAGTGTCCTGTCTAGCAATATGGCAATAGGAATTGATGTCTCAATGCCAAATAGAGCTCGACAGATTTTGCTTTTACAAGTGGAGCGTACAGCTTTCGCCATAGTGCTCCACTTGATTTATGCTTGTAAATAGCTTTATTATGATTCCTGCAAGGAGAATTTCAAATTATATGGACATTACAATGGGAGAGTAAAGGAAGAACAAAAAGTGAAAGAAAAGAAAAAAAAAGAGTAGAGGTGAAAGAAAGAGGAGATAAAAGGGAGAGAATGATAAAACCTTCTCCGTCTGCTCCATCACCTGGAAAGAGACACAAAAAGAACAGCACAACCAACAGACATAAAGCAACAGATACAATCGAATAACACCTAGATGCCATTGCTAAATCATATATATTATTATGTAAGCTGACATGTGTAATGTGATAATTGAAAAAAGAAAGTGAAAAAACATAAATAAATAAATAAATAAATTATAAGATTACTGTATATAAGTGAACACTTAATACCTGGGACCCAGCACCTGTGGGAGATGTGAAAGTGCACTAGTTTAGGTGAAAATTATCCAGAAATAGCTTGATAGTGATTGTGGAGAACCGAAGACCCACCTTCCCCGAGCACAGAGGCAGGCGTCAGGGGACCCGTAACCCCGGACTCCCAAAGGGGTCCCTAAAGCAGGTCGCCCAGGAGGGGCCGACACAGGATATCTGCAACCCCCCCCCCCCCCCAAGGAAGGAGCAGAGACGACCCCGAGGAAATCCCCCAGCCACCGCAATGCCGACGCCCTCAAGAGCCGCGGGGACGAGCCCGCGGGCTCCGCCGGCAGCTAGCCCCGCTGAAGTGGTCCCGGCCATGGGCTCTGAGGGCCAGAGGCCCCAGGGGCGCCCCGCCCCCGCGACGGGGGCCCCGGCCGCCCCCCGGGGGGCCAGGCCCCGCGAAGAGGCCGCGGGAGTGGGCCGGCGCACGCCCGGGAACCCGCCCCAAACCCGAAGCCAACCAATGCGCCAGAGGGCCAAGGCGCCCGCCAACGAAGTGGAGAAGGGCAGGACGTGGGGGGATGGGCTCCACACCTAGCGGAGACTTGAGATGTTCTTGGGAGAGGGAGCGGACCACACCCATACCTGAGAGAAAAAAAAAAATCAAAATAAAAAAATGGAAAACTCATTCACACCATCTCTCCCTTGTGCCCCACTCACCACACACAGAGAAAAAAAAAAAGAAAAAGACGCTGTACACACATTCCCACATAACACTCACATCCAACACTGACCAGAGGGGGGGGGGGGGGTCACCCCAATTCGACTATATGACTGCTTGTGCCCGACCCCCGGCCCCGGACCAGACGCCCCTCGGACCGGGCCAACAAGAGGGCGGGCCAACACGACCCGCACGAGCCACCCGGCCGGAGCCCCCCCCCTCCCCCTAAATACCTAATAAACCCCCTCCCTCCCCCACCTTACCCTTGCCATCCCATGCCCCCTCCCCCAGGACCTACATGTGTGGCGGCGTGATGGAGCAGGCAGAGGGAGGAGTCCGGGGATGGGGAGCAAATGACTGGGAAGCCAACCCAGGGAGCTCCCCTACTGACTCCAATAGGCACCCTTCTGTTTTAAAAGTGGTGCACTCTTCTTCTTGTTCCTCCTCTTTGTGTTTTAATGGCATCTGACATTCAAAAGGATCATTACCACCATCTAGTGGTTCGCTCTGTTCCTCATCTTTATAATATCAGCAGTGCAACCAGCTACCGTAACACTTTTTCCCCATCGGTAAAATCGGGGACATTTCCGAGGACAGCTTTAGCCGGGGACAGGTGGTCCAAAACGGGGACAGTCCCTGGAAATTGGGGACGTCTGGTCACCCTATCTTTGACAAATTCCAAAAAAAGTAAAAAACAAAGCAACTGGACTTGTTTTCCGTAGTTGAAGTCCAGTTGCTTTGTTTTTTACTTTTTTTGGAATGACCATGACCTGGATGACTGAGAATCTTCACCAGCATATTTTTGACCAAGCTTATAGTTAGAGTGGGTCATGTTTCCCTGAGTTATCTCTGTAGTTATGCTGCTATAGGCTTAGGCTACTGGAGGACATCAGGGTTTATTTTTCTCATTCTGCTGAGTTCTCCTACTGCTCTCCATTGCTTGATTGTTATTTCTTCTTTTACCTATTTTTTTCTCTGTCATTTTTCTGTTCATAGAAGGTACACCTGGTCTGGCTTTCTGTTAGCTGTGACATCATCCAGGGAAGACAGATTACCTGCTTTTATCATCTAATGTAGAACAAGTTCCTGGATCAATGCGTGCTTCTGTGAATTTTTTTTGTCTTTCTTATTGTGTCCCTGCTCTGTCTTCTCTAACCACCAGTCGCTCTTTCAGGAGGAGTGAATGCTGCTTGTCAAGATTTGATGCAACCTGCAGGGTTTACTTAGATAGGAAACTTTTTGACCAATCTGTGTAATCTGATTTAATTTGACTTTGGAAAGTGCATTGAGATTACATGTATCATGAATTGGCACTATTTGTCAGGGTTCTCTGTGTTTGCCTGCTCTAACTCTGCTCCTCAGGTGTGTCTAGTTGGCTGTCGGGGCGTGGTCCACACCTGCAGCTCGTTGGAGGCGGCTTCCTCTGGCTTCTTAAGCAGAGCGCTGACAGATGGAAGACGCCAGAGCCTTAAACCAGTCGTGGTACGACGTGGCCTCTGACCAAGTTCCTGGGTTAGGTGCGCCCGGCTAATGGTAAGCAGAGCACATTCTGACAATTACTGGATTCTAGCCGTCGATCTAACAACTCCGTTCTCTTGCAGTCTCCTCCGCTTCGAAGTTCAGACCTCGCTGCTGCAGTCATTATTTCGTCCTTGTTATTTGCACATTTCCTTATAAACTGTTTAAAGCTATCTGCTGTCGCCTGTTCGTATCTGCATGTGGGCAAAACATCTGAAAACCATGACACTATATAAATAAAATTCAATTGAATCGAATATTGGTGAATGACACGTGCAGGCAGTGAGGCAGACGTTCTGGTATTGGGAACGTGACTGAAACAGGTGTATATAGGGAGGGTAACAGGTGATCTTGTCATGATCTTGGCACTAATGCTGGTCTGACACACATGTGCAGCTCTGCCCCGCTCTCTTCATCACTCATCAGATCCATCTGCTCTGCATGCTATATACCTCAGCCTTCAGACCAGACACTAGTGCCAGATTATTTCGAGCCACCTCCCATTTCTCTGAGCCTCATGACCTCTACCTGATCTGATTGTTTGCCTGACCTGACCTGCCTCCTGTTATTTGAGCCTGCCTGACCCCATTCTGATCATAAGCCTGCCTGTTACCAGACCTGGGCCTGTTCTTCCACTAAGCCTTTGATTTCCCCCTGGATTTTCTTTGGACCTCAGATCACCCGGCTCTGACACTGGGACAGAGCTGGGTGATCTGAGGTCACTCCACTCTGTAAATGAGTGGAGTGACCTCAGTGAAATGATCAGTTCAGAACAGTCCCAAAACAAAAACCAAAATCAAAATCATAACAGGAGGGGCAGATTGATTTAAGTTTCAACCAGCTTTATCACACTCTAACAAAAAATAAAGTAACCTAGCCTGGCTGAAATGCTATTTTTTTTTAACCTAACTACCACCTACAGGTGTAATCTGACTCTGGCCAGATAGATTTCAACCTGCAGAGCTCCAAATATCCATCTGGGATTGCTCCACTGGAGATGTATTTCAGCTTATCAAAAATCCTTGCATATGATTGGATAAACCACTTGTCCATCATCTTTACTGATGTGCTACTTCAACCACTCACATCCGAAACCAACCTGTGATGCTGAAGAGAGCGACTTGCCAAACCCAGTCAGGAAAAGGGCAAAAACATCGTTTCCACTATCAAAACCTTCAAAGCCATTACTCAAATTTACAAATCTGGCAACAAAAATTACACAAACAACTATAGGCCTATTAGTATACTACCTGTAGTTTCAAAAATTCTTGAGAAAGCCATTGTAGAGCAGTTAACCAAACACTTGAAAAACAATAATTTATTAAATCCAATTCCAATACGGTTTCTAAAACAATTAAATCGATGCAGCCTGGTGCTATCTGATTGAGAACGTAAAAGCCAGCCTGGACAAAGGGGGCAGGGTGGGTGCAGTGTTTCTGGAATCAAAAGCATATCAAAGGCAAAAGGCCTTTGATACTGTAGACTACCGTGTCCTCCTGTCTAGGTTTTCTCAATATAATTCCTCATTCAATACATTGCAATGGACGGAATCATAGACGGAATCAAATCGAAAACAATGCGTGAGGGCAAAACAGTGTGTGAGGGCAGTGGCAGTGGTAGCCTAGTGGTTAGAGGACTGCGCTTGCGCTCTGGGAAGGTTGCAAGTACCCAGTTCGACCCCCAGCGCCTGCACTCTGGGTCCCTGAGCAAGACCCTTAACCCCTGATTGCTCCCCAGGCGCCGCACATGGCAGCCCACTGCTCCCCAAGGTGATGGGTTAAGATGCAGAAGTGAATTTCTCCATTGTGAGATCAATAAAGTTCTATTATTATTATTATTAAATCATGTGTCCTCAATGAAGCCATGCACTACAGGGATAACAAAGGGGTCATTCTGATGATGGTTTTCAATTATCTTTATTTTGTCTTTATGTTTCTTTTGTGTGTGCATAATTCCTTAGCTTCTTTTTAACTTATTTTTATTCAAGGATCAGCCAGAACTTAGAAACATCACATTGAACTGACAGAGGACCAGGTTTCGACTGCCTGCCTTATCTAAATACTAACATAAATGTTTTTTCTTAGCTGTTTGTTTTCCAGTTACAGGATGGAGATCCTGAAATGCCACATTTCTTCCAACAGCAGATTCTGAGAAGTGAGTTTTTGCTGGAGGATGGTAAGAAGTCATAGTCAAATTTGGACATGCAGGGATATGTGGATATGACTAAACTATGCTAAGTTTTAACCAACTTACAGCAGGCAATATTGAGATCTTCCAGAGGACAAAGGTGGTGGCTTTAGAATTTTTGTTTGTTTACCTTTCTGCTGACCGTTATTAACATCCTGCTTTCTGCTCTTTTCTTTGCAAAGAAACCTCATCAAAATAATTGGAATGTGCCAACACTGAGATTCTAGTCTCTTTTTAGACATTCTCAGATGATGAGTGGAATACCAAACTGTGTAGCAATGACATGAGAGGTCAGAAACTTCATATTGGCAAAATGCTGGCAGAGTTCATTCTACTTTCAGGGACAAGACCTGGAGAATAGGGTTTCATGAACATTGCTCTTCTTGGAGGGATGTTGTGCGGCTGACCAGAATTTAGACATGGGGGCCATAAAAAGGACCCTGAAAATGGACGACTAATGGCAGGGGCTAAGACAGAGGCATTGGAGAACCTTCTACGGACCTGTCAGTAACAGAAACAAAGATGATTTCGGCAGACACACCTTCTGCATTTCACTTCAGATTTTCTTGTACACAATTAAAAACAAAACACACATTACATCAGGGCTCAGTTTCGCCTGCTTCACCCTGGACAGTTTCAGCACTTTACACCACTCATTCAGCCCAGCTCTCCATTCCAGCTTAGGTCACCGCCACCTGCCGCTGCTAATTAAAGGGAACTGATTCCACCTGCCACTCTGCCTACTTAAACACTCTCCAGTCAGCTCATCTTTGCTGGTTAGTCGTCATTGTTCTTTCGTCTGCTCTCAGCAACCTGTTGCCTCTCGTCTCCCAGTGTCCTCCATCCCGCACCGCCTTCCTCACCGTCTCTCCGCCTCATGCCTGCTGCACTCCCCTTCCTCGTGCCTGCCTCCAGCACCAAGAACTCTCACTGCTGCGCTCTGGCTCTCCCACGACTTCAGCGCTTTGCCGCCTACCCAGGAGGCTTCCTGGCTTTCACCTCCTGCCTGGCTCCGCAGCGCAGCACCCGTGGTCCTCTTCCACCTTCCCGCTTCAGCCATTATCAGCCACCTGCTCCAGACCGGTACTGCTCCCTGGTTTTCAACATCCATTATTTATTACTTCTCAATAAACTCTCTTAAAACGTGGCTCTGTGTGTGGCTGAATTCGGGTTCTCTAGATCAGTTCCTTAAACATTAGAAAAACACATTGATGAATGTGTTAAAGTGAAAACTTTTAAAGAGGCAATTTTAAAATATAATAAGCTTCATAAAACACAACGTGCATCAGAAGAAATATGGGACACCACTAAGAAAATTATTTTGCACCATAATGTTAATTTATGTGATGAAAGCATAGAACAACTCAATAAATAATGTGACCATAACCAGATTTGACAACGTATGAATATTGGTAATTGAAGCAAGAAAGTGTGATACATAGAGGGGCCGTTTAAGCTTTAAAATGTGTAGGAAAAATGTATGTGATTCAGACACTATGGGGAAAAATAAATACAAATGAATAAACCAGAAATAAGAATAAGACAAACTTATGGGTGGAGATATTAATCTTGTCCTCCAGATATATATAAGTGGGCATCACATCAACAGTTAATACGATAAATGGATTAATGAATTTTTCAAAATAAGCAGAATAAACTCTAAGTTTACACTACTTGCTGATGCGAAGGAGAATTTGCAAACACCACATTTACTGGAAGTAAATCTTGAAGTAAGTAGAGGCACAAATAAGAAGCAAATGATTAGGATGCCGCTAAAATCTGCCACTCCGGCGGTCATCAATAAAGCGCTACAAAGATAAAAGGCTAAAATGGATAAAACTGTAAAATTAGTATGACTCATTTTACTAACTAACAATGGTAAATTGAGGAATAAAGCAACAGTAAAAAAAATTGTTTTAGAATTACACAGTTACCTACAAGGTTCAGGGGGATATAATATTCCTCTTCTCGGACAAGAATAACAATAGTTCTCCTTTTAACCAGGTGTTAAAACATCCTGATAAACGAATACACATATTGAATTTAGCTAAATATTTGCCTTGGGGTCTTTTAGGCCGGGATAATTTAACAATTATAACATACATTAATGAAAAGAGAAAGCGCCAATTAGATAATTTGGACATTTTGGATCTGGTCAGGTGGATCTGGTCAGGATAGTAGAGCGACTCCTGGACACAAGGTAATAATGAAAGGATAACAGTTTGAAGATATCAATGAATGAAGGTTGACTCTAAGTAACATTGGAACTCCATCATGAACATCCTGAACAGGACCATGCATCACTGCTTTGCTTTACAGGTGATGTATTTCAGCTGCATCGTTTCATGACTGTAATGTGGACAGGTTGGCGTTCAGGAAACACACCTAGAACACACTCTTGGATTCTAGAGGAAAGAACATGGTGGTTCAGCAGTATGCATCTTGGGATAAATGGAGTCTAAAGCAGGACACTTAATAGGACATGAGGTGATATCATTGGCTTACAACAATGCTTCATTCAGCCAATGAGAAGGCGTCAATATAATTTCTCCAGAAGGATGATGTGGAGAGACATTATCCACACAGGGGGTGTGGAGACACCCAGGACAAGCTGCTGTGATTTGGAACTGTTGTGAACCTCTCACAGGTGGTGAAAGTGTTTCGACAGCTGAGGCACTTGGAACCAGGTTGGACAAAGGAGATGATGAGGTGGTCCCACAGAGATTACCCGAAACCTAACACTGACTGTGAACGTTTTTGAGATTTGCTGGGGTCGCCGATAGAAGCCTCGGAGAAAACATTCGCTGTCCTGACCAGGTCCACGCTCAAAGATCCAATTACAGAGGCTTAGACAAATATGAACACAGAGACACGTTCATCCAAGAACTTCTTTAATCCACAGATTAAAATGCAGCTACTAATGCTGAAGAACCTCGGGTGACTGCAGCAAGGTCAAGAGATAGTAACAATTGTGTAAATGGTGCTAATGTGGTGTTATCACTATGGTGAGAACGGAAACCTGACTGAAAAACATCAAAGATGTTGGTCATTGTAAGGAAACTATCCTTCCATCCATCCATTTTCCAACACTCTTATCCCTAATAGGGATAAGAGTGTTGGATAAGATTCTTGATCTTGATTGATACAAAGTAGTCCTGGATCAGAGCTTCTGTGCCTTTCTGTGTCTCTGCTCTGTCTTCTCTAGCCCCCAGTGGGTGGAGGCAGATGGCCGTTCACACTTAGCCAGGTTCTCCTCTGCGTGCATGCTTGGTGTGAGGAACTGGTAAGAGGAATTCCTGTAAAGCCAACAACTCTATGCAACCAGCTGGGGTTCCATTGACTTAAAATGGTAAATTGAGGAAAAATTTACCATTGGTAAATGGTAAATTGAGGTGGGAAAACTGGAACATCTGGACTTCAACACACCCCTTCACAATTGGCTGCTAGACTTCCTCACCAACAGACCTCAGTCAGTCTGGGTCATCAGAACACCTCTGATGTCATCACCCTCAGCACGGGCTCCCCTCAGGGCTGCGTCCTGAGCCCCCTGCTGTTCACTCTGATGACACACGACTGCGTCCCCAGGTTCACCACCAATCACATCATGAAGTTTGCAGACGACACAACGGTGGTGGGCATGATCAGAGACAACGACCAGGACTACAGAGAGGAGGTGGAGCAGCTGGTGGGCTGGTGCAGAGACAACAGCTTGATCCTGAACGTGGAGAAGACGAAGGAGATCATCGTCGACTTCAGGAAGAACCGGCCTCACCACGCTCCACTGCTCATGAACAGCTCAGCTGTGGAGGTGGTCAGCAGCACCAAGTTCCTGGGGGTGCACATCACTGATAACCTCAGCTGGTCTGTGAACACCACGTCACTGGTGAAGAGGGCACAGAAGCGACTGTACTTCCTGTGGAGGATGAGGAGAGCCCACCTGCCCCCGCCCATCCTCACGACCTTCTACAGAAGCACCATAGAGAGCATTCTGACCAGCTGTCTCTCTGTGTGGTGTGGAGGCTGCAGTGCCTCCGACCGGAAGAACGTGAGGAGAGTGGTGAGGACAGCAGAAGGGATCATCAGGGCTCCTCTTCCCTCCATTAAGGACATTTCTTCTGAAGGCTGCGTGGCCCGAGCTCATAACATCATCAGGGACCCCTCACACCCCCACCATGGACTGTTCTCCCTGCTGCCCTCTGGGAAGAGGTTCCGCAGCATCCGCTGCAGGTCCACCAGGTTCTGCAAAAGCTTTTTCCCTGCTGCCATCAGACTGTTGAACTGCTGCTGAACTGCTGAACTACAACCCATAAACTCTGCACAAAATTCGCATATTTTGTAATGTTCTGGCACTGAAGCTGATCTGATTACAATTCTTTACACCTGCTCCATTCCTCTCCCTCTGCAATTAGTCCTCACTGGTTCCACCTGTTTAACACTCATATATACTCAGTCCAGATCAGTCTCCAGTGCCAGAACGTCTTGTATTATCACCACCCGCAAGCTACTCGGTAAGAGCACTTGACCCTTGCTTGTTTTAGTTTAACCTGCCTGTCTGCTAGTTTTTGCTCGTACGTTTTCCTGCCCGCCTGTTTTTTGAGTCCGATTCTGCCCCAGCTTGTTTTTGTTCCTTGCCTGAAGTCTGCCTTTTTGCCTCCTGGATTTTGTTAATAAACCCCTTTTTTAAAGCTCAGCTCTGTGTTCAGCTTACTTTTGGGTTCTTCCTTCACAAAACATTACATATTTGCCCATTTTGCATCATTGCATCTCCATCTAGCATTACAGATGCTACCGAACTCTTAGTCTTTAAATGCAGTTTGCACAAACGCCCTTTGCACAATCAAATTATGTACATACAAATGGCTTTAAAAAAAAACTCACCCTGTATACTATGACTTTCTCCTGCATTGTTTACATTTCAATTGTTTTTACTTTAAAATCACTGCTGCAACTTATACTGTATTTTAAATCTACTATAAATTATAAGCTGTATTGTTGCACAAATGCCCTTCCACAATCAATTCTGAAAAAAATACTCACCTGTACACTGACTTCTCCTGCATTGTCTACATTTAAATTGTTTACTTTGAAATCACTGCTGCACCTAAAACTGTAATTTAACTTTTACTGCAGTCTACAAGGTGTATGCAATGAAATTCCGTTCTGTACGCACTCTGTGCCTAAAATTGTGCCAATTGGAATAATAAAATGAACCTAACTGCTGTGTTCTATAACTACGATGAATTATGATGCATGTTACGGAATCTGTCTGCACGGTGGGTTTAAACTGAATTTATCTCTGTTATGGCTAGAAAATGGTCATGAATTGACATTTATTTTGAATCAACTCTAAAAAATTTAACTGAGTTTAAAAGATGTCTAATGTTTAATTAGATCAGTTTAAAGAAATGTTTATATTTTTCATCTTTTCAGTAAACCTCTGTATACAGAACCTCCAGATGTTTTCAGGTCTTGTCCACCATTCAAAGCATCTCATATTTTGCTCTTCACTGTGTTACACATCTGATAACCTGTGGGTGCAGTTAGAGCTGTTCTCAATGGTTTACTTTTATACTGGGACAATGTTCAGGGAAGGTCACTGCCATAAATGTGTCTTTTTTCTAAAATAACCCATCCTTAAACTTTGGATATTTTTTGTTCTTCAGAATTTGTTCCTATCGGAATAAAATACAAAGTAAAAAGATTATTTTTTCCAAGTGAAATCTCACCAACAGAAGCAGAAGTAAAGGTAAGTTTGTGCATCCGAACGTTTTTTCCGCCTCTCATTCTGTTCTCTAATGAAGAAAGAACTGAACATACGTAGCTGTACGGAGAGTAGACCATCTGCTGCGAGTCCGCCATCTCGTTGAGGATGTTCACGTCGTCCATGTTGTCGATGGTTGCCAGGTCTGAGTAATGTTCCCTGCAGAAACTCTGAGCGTCATTCCAGGTCTTTGGTTCATAAACAAAATGGTATTTATGTGCAGGAAGTGAGGAGACGGCACACAGAGCTGCAGACAGAGATCAGCATGATTGAAACTATCAGTTACTTTAGATTGACCTTTAAGATTCAGACAATCTGAATATAAGTTGTTGTAAAAGACGTACCAGACGCAGCAGCAAAAAACAGAAAAACGTTCTCCATCTGTCCTTTTCTGTCCTCTTGTTCTTTTGTTTACTGATGAAGAACTGCAGAGAGGAGGGATGTTCACTGCCTATGTACTAAATCCAAGCACTATTTGCATTTGATCTAAATGTCATACCCTGAAGCATTTTCATGCGCAAAAAAAATTCAAAACACTTTTATTTACATAGGAAACGTCACTAAACCCAGGTTCTCTGATTTATTCAGTAGCAGAGGTCGTCTTCTTATTACTGCTAAGCTACAAAGCCTAACAAGAAACTTTACCTAATCCATCTCTTTAGGTGATGTTTCCATTTTCTAAGATTTCCACACATTATTTTTGAGAACAGTTTTTAAGGCAATGAATGACCAACAGCAGCAGAGAGTTAGAATAACTGCCCAAAAACACATTTAGACCTAAATACGGATGGCCAACATGCAGATCAGTTCTAAATGATTACTCAGAGTAGCTGGTGAAGAATGTAATTGAAGAAATTATTAGATTTAATAAATTATGGTTTGATGATAATAAATTATACTTAAATCTTAACAAAAGTTTAAAAAAAATGTTATTTGGAAATTATAGACTGAACATTGACTTCAAAATACAGATAAATGAGGTTAATATTGAACATTTAAACAAAAAATAATTTCTTGGTATTATCGATGACAAAATACAGTTGAAACGTGACATAAACGTGACTTCCTTGGCAACGCAAGGCCTCAGTCAATCGTTCCCCCCAAAATGTTTGTTTGTATGTGATGGACGGTTGTACTGGAACTGACTTTTCGATTGCAATGCAAATTGTAATTGACAAATAAAATTTGATTGATTGATTGATTGATTGATTGATAAAATCTGTTAAAAAATTAAATCTTTGAAAAAGTATCTGTGTTGCTGTTGTGAATCCCAAGTATGGAACTTTAAGAGGAAGCTGCTGCCAGCTTCTCTACAGCAAACCTTAATGTTGACACTGTATTTTAGGGAAATAGAGCAAAGTATGCTGTGGAGAGCAAGTGCAGGGTCAGAGGTTGGCGCTCTAGCTGCTGTGCAGGAGCTCAGAAATGCAAAGAAAGGAACCCCCACCAACTGAGTCTGCTTATAACAGAGGCTATTCATGTGGGGGAGATGCAGGAGCCAGCTACAGCCTGATGCTACAAGGACATGGAAGCAGGATGCTGCCAGGAAGCAGAAGATCCCAAATTGATGTTCTTATTGACGGTGTGTTACATGTTCCTATTTTGTCTGTCTCCTGATGGCTTGTCCGTTGTTTTTTTGTTGTTTTTTTGCACCTTTGACGGTTCACTGGTGGAGGGGGCGGGGCACTGGGGGCACACCAGTGGGGTGATTTTGTCTTGGTGACGAGCGAGACAGGTAGGAGGCTGCAGTTTTGTTGAAGAAAAATTAATTGAAAGGACGGTGTGGGAAGGCTCTGGAAAGGAAAAGAGTACCTTCACCTGGGGGTGAAGTTTGTTTTCGTGTTGTTTGATTTGTTTGTGAAACAGGCTGGACGCTAGCGAAGAAAAGCACCGGGGGAGTTACACGCCGGCTAACAATACCCACTGACGGAATTACGAGTGGTGTGTTTTAAGGAAAACAAGAAAAACTCTCTCTCTCTCTCTCTCTCTCTCTCTCTCTCTCTCTCTCTCTCTCTCTCTCTCTCTATATATATATATATATATATATATATATATATATATATATATATATATATATATATACACATATATATATATATATATATATATATATATATATATATATATATATATATACACATATATATATATATATATATACACAGGAAGCACAGGAAGATGCCACGCTTGAGTTGGATAGAGAACGGATGAGGTGGGAGTTTGAGAAAAAAACGAAAAACAGAAAAAGCAAAAACATTAACGAAGCACAATTACAAATTACAAAAACTCTACAGCATTAACAAAAGCATTACAACATTAATAATAATGTTGTAATGCTTTTTTTAATGTTGTAGAGCTTTTGTAATTTGTAATTGTGCTTTCAATTTGCTGAAGTGGTTTGAACCTCAGGGCCACCGTACAGAGCTCTTGAGGTTTATGCTGCACTTGATGCAGAGAAATTATCGTCTTATGAAGATTTATCGACAGCCTTCTATGACTCTGTGGTGGCCTCAGCCCTCCTCTACGCTGTCGTCTGCTGGGCTCCTGGCAGCACAGAGTGGGACAGAAAGAGGCTGAATAAGCTGGTGAGGAAGGCCACTTCTGTCCTGGGCTGCACTCTGGACTCTGTGGAGGAAGTGGCTGAGAGGAGGGTGTTGTCCAAGCTCACATCCATCATGGACAACACCTTCCACCCCCTGCACCAGACTGTAGAGGAGCTGAGCAGCTCCTTTAGTGACAGACTTAGACATCCTGTCTGTAAAAAGGAGCGCTACCACAGGTCATTCATTCCTGCTGCCACCAGATTATACAATGCTGCACTATAACTGTAATTATAACTGTAATAATGAATGTGGAATAATCTATTTAATACACTGTGCAATAACCCGTGCAATAATCCTGAAAGAAGTGACTTCTGCTGCTATCACCAAGTGAATATATGTCAATACATATATATATATATATATATATATATATATATATATATATATATATATATATATATATATATATATATATATATATATAAAACCGTGAATGTACATATGACATCATCTGCCTACTCTGATTTCTTTTGTATTTTTATTCTTATTTTTTCTCATTTTCTTTTTGATCCATTGTATATATGAAGATACACTGTATATAACTGATGCACCTTTTCCTACTTTTGGCACCTTCTTCTGACTATTGAGCCGATGTGACAAGTGAATTTCTCCAACGTGAGATCAATAAAGACTATCTTATCTTATTCTGCAAGATACTGGCACTGCTCAATCACTCTGGGTAGTGAAGGATGTGAACCTTCCTCCTAGCTCAATGAAAATGTATGCACTTATTCAAAGAGTGAATAATGATGTGTCTGAATTTAAGTCTATCCCTCTTCATGAAGTTTACTTACAGTCATCTTTAGTGAAAGGGGTGGTTAAAGTTGGGGCGGTCTCAATGTCCTGCTGCTGGAGAGTGGAGAGTGTATCATCTGATTCTTTCCAGGGAGCAGGGGTGTGCATGGTTCAATTCAATTTGATTTTATTTATATAGCACCAATTCAAAGCACACTCCATCCCAAGGCTCTTTACAAAGTCAAATTATATCAAATCAGACCGATTAGTCAAAATAATTTCCTCTCTAAGGAAACCCAGCAGGTTGCATCAAGTCTCTCCAAGCAGCATTCACTCCTCCTGAAAGAGCGTAGAGCCACAGTGGACAGTCGTCTGCATTGTTGATGGCTTTGCAGCAATCCCTCATACTGAGCATGCATGAAGCGACAGTGGAGAGGAAAACTCCCCTTTAACAGGGAGGAGAACCTCCAGCAGAACCAGAACCAGGCTCAGTGTGAACGCTCATCTGCCTCCACCCACTGGGGCTTAGAGAAGACAGAGCAGAGACACAGAAAGCTCAGAAGCTCACATTGACCCAGGAGTACTTTCTATGTTAGATGGTAATAGAAGATGATCTGCTTCCCTTGGATGATGTCACAGCTAACAGAACGCCAGACCAGGTGTACCTCCTATAAGGTAAGGCAAGGCAAATTTATTTGTATAGCACATTTCAGTACAGAGACAATGCAAAGTACTTTACATGATTAAAATATAGGGAAAAAATAAAAGCAAGTAGGAATAAAATGTAGAAACAAAATACAACATGGAAAAATAGAAACTAAAAGCAAATATTAAAAACAGTTGGACTACAAAGTTGATCTAATGATGTTTCAGTAAAACGGTTTAACTAGAACAGTCAGTCCTAAACAAATGTGTTTTTAATCTTGATTTAAAGGAACTCAGGCTTTCAGCACTTTTACAGTTTTCTGGGAGTTTGTTCCAGATCAGTGGAGCATAGGAACTAAATGCTGCTTCTCCATGTCTGGTTCTGGTTCTGCAGAGCAGGCTGGAGCCAGAAGACCTGAGTGGTCTGGAGGGTTGATGCCCTGATAACAAGTCTGTGATGGATTTAGGTGCTAATTCAGGGATTTATAGACTAACAGAAGGATTTTAAAGTCTATTCTCTGAGATCCAGGGAGCCATGAAAGGACTTCAGAACCAGGTCCATGTTCTCTACGTTCTTAGTCTTAGTGGAAGGACTTCAGAACCGGGTCCATGTTCTCTACGTTCTTAGTCTTAGTGGAAGGACTTCAGAACCGGGTCCATGTTCTCTACGTTCTTAGTCTTAGTGGAAGGACTTCAGAACCGGGTCCATGTTCTCTACGTTCTTAGTCTTAGTGAGGACTTCAGAACCGGGTCCATGTTCTCTACATTCTTAGTCTTAGTGAGGACTTCAGAACCGGTTCCATGTTCTCTACGTTCTTAGTCTTAGTGGAAGGACTTCAGAACCGGGTCCATGTTCTCTACTTTCTTAGTCTTAGTGGAAGGACTTCAGAACCGGGTCCATGTTCTCTATGTTCTTAGTCTTAGTGGAAGGACTTCAGAACCGGGTCCATGTTCTCTACGTTCTTAGTCTTAGTGAGGACTTCAGAACCGGGTCCATGTTCTCTACGTTCTTAGTCTTAGTGGAAGGACTTCAGAACCGGGTCCATGTTCTCTATGTTCTTAGTCTTAGTGGAAGGACTTCAGAACCGGGTCCATGTTCTCTACGTTCTTAGTCTTAGTGAGGACTTCAGAACCGGGTCCATGTTCTCTACTTTCTTAGTCTTAGTGAGGACGCGGGCAGCAGCGTTCTCGATCAGCTGCAGCGTTCTGATCCACTTTTTAGGCAGACCTGTGAAAACACTGTTGTAGTGATCAGTTCTACTAAAAATAAATGCATGGATTAGTTTTTCCAGATCCTTTTGAGACATCAGTCCTTTAATCTTAGAAATGTTCTTCAGGTGATAGAAAGCCGACCTTGTAATTGTCTTTAGATGCTTTTGGAGGTTCAGGTCTGAGTCCATCACTACTCCCAGATTTCGGGCCTGATTGGTGGTTTTTAGCTGAAGCAGCTGAAGCTGTGTGCTAACTTTTGATCTCTCCTCTATTGGTCCAAATATTATTACTTCAGTTTTGTTTTTATTCAATTGAAGAAAGGTTTGACACATTCAGGCATTGATTTCTTCTAGGAATTTACTCAGTGCCTGAACTGGTTCATAGTCACCTGGTGACATGGTGATGTAGAACTGTGTGTCGTCTGCATAGTTATGGTAGCTGTAATGAACGGGGTCCGAGCCCGAATTCAAACCACACACAGAGCCGGATATTTAGGAGCTTTATTGCCACAAAGAAGGTAGGATATCAGGACCGGGCTGAAGAAGACTGGAGATGGTGGAGATTTAGCAGGCAGACGGGTACGGTGGTCCTCAGAGCCACCGCAGACGGGACGCAGGAGCACCGACAGAACGAGCCTGATGAGCTCCGGAGCTGGGTCCAAAACGTGCTGACGAAGTGGGACAGGTGGTGCGTCGGTACAGGGACCAGGATGTGAAGGAGGACTGTGGCTGTGGTGCGTCAGGGTGAAAGCCAGGACGTGCTGGTGGATCGAGACAGGAGGGAAGACTGGAACACAAAGTAAAGAGGTGAGTGGGAGGCAAGATCCACTAACCTGGGATGGCGTGAGGTAGCAGGCTGGCTGGCGAGGAGTGCACAGGCTGGGGAGCAGAAGGGAAGCTGGACATCTGGTGATTGAGGGAGTGCAGAGTCTTGGAGATCAGACAAACCAGCAAAGACAAACTGAAAGAGGAGTGCTTATATAGGGATGGGCTGACAGGAGTAATTAGAGCAGGGAATTAGTTGCAGGTGATGGTGATCAGTGGGGAGGAGGTGATCAGGCAAAAACTGAGGTAGAATCATTACAGAACCCCCCCCCTCAAGGGCGGATTCCAGACGCCCAAAACCGGGCATAATAGGGGCAGACCTGACAAAGACCAAAAAACGAAAAACTACCCACCCAGGGTGGGCGGAGGGAGGCATAGGACGGAGGGCCAGGAACCAAAGAACAAAAGACAACCCCAACCGGGCGTACAAATATGTGGGGGCGTGCTGGGCTGCGCCAACTTGGTGAGGCGTGCCGGGCAGCGCTGGCTCGGAAGCGGCGCCCAGGGGCGAGTCCGTTGGGACCCGGCTCTGGG
This sequence comes from Fundulus heteroclitus, assembly GCF_011125445.2. Taxonomy (NCBI): domain Eukaryota; kingdom Metazoa; phylum Chordata; class Actinopteri; order Cyprinodontiformes; family Fundulidae; genus Fundulus; species Fundulus heteroclitus. The sequence continues at coordinate 41,998,862 of NC_046361.1, read as the reverse complement.
GAAAGGTTGGGTCTGCAGGGGGGCGCCTGGCTACAGGCGACAGACGGGGAAGCCTGGCTACAGGCGACAGACGGGGAAGCCTGGCTACAGGCGACAGACGGGGAAGCCTGGCTACAGGCGACAGACGGGGAAGCCTGGCTACAGGCGACAGACGGGGAAGCCTGGCTACAGGCGACTGGAGGGAAAGCCTGACTACAGGCGTCTGGAGGGAAAGCCTGACTACAGGCGTCTGGAGGGAAAGCCTGACTACAGGCGTCTGGAGGGAAAGCCTGACTACAGGCGTCTGGAGGGAAAGCCTGACTACAGGCGTCTGGAGGGAGAGCCTGACTACAGGCGTCTGGAGGGGGAGCCTGACTACAGGCGTCTGGAGGGGGAGCCTGACTACAGGCGTCTGGAGGGGGAGCCTGACTACAGGCGTCTGGAGGGGGAGCCTGACTACAGGCGTCTGGAGGGGGAGCCTGACTACAGGCGTCTGGAGGGGGAGCCTGACTACAGGCTGTCGTGGAGGACAAACCCTTGGCAACAAAAAGTCTCAAAACCAGCCTCTGGAGGATGTCAGACAGTGACAGCCAGTAAAGTCTCTCCCAGAGCAGGCTGTCTACCAGGGCGACCAAGGGCTGAGGCTTCAGAAGAACACCAAGGGGGGCAAAGCCTCCAGGAGATCTTGGGTGCTGAGCCCTCTCCCGAGGATCGGAGCGCTCGAAGGAGGAAGCGTCCACCTGGGTTCCCACCTCACAGGTCGGCGACGGACCCTCCTGGGTCTCACCTGGAGGCTTGGGCGCAGGCCGGTCCTCCAGGACCTCCACTTGAGGCTTGGGCGCAGGCCGGTCCTCCAGGACCTCCTCTTGAGGCTTGGGCGCAGGCCGGTCCTCCAGGACCTCCTCTTGAGGCTTGGGCGCAGGCCGGTCCTCCAGGACCTCCTCTTGAGGCTTGGGCGCAGGCCGGTCCTCCAGGACCTCCTCTTGAGGCTTGGGCGCAGGCCGGTCCTCCAGGACCTCCTCTTGAGGCTTGGGCGCAGGCCGGTCCTCCAGGACCTCCTCTTGAGGCTTGGGCACAGGCCGGTCCTCCTGCGATGGCAGAGCAGGGAGGCCTTCGGTGGCCGCAGTGTGCGCAGCCCCTCCATGGGCCGGAACAGCCCTTATCGAGAACAGGTCCTCCCTGTCCCCATAGAAGAAGTCCCAAAGGTGAGACTCCTCAACATGTGGTGCGGCCATGGTAACATCGTGCCAGACTGGGGCATGTGCACCTTCACAAACTTGCTCTGGGAACGAAGCGTCCGCTGGACCCTTAGTGACTGGAGCAGAACGGCTGTAGAATGCCCTGAGAGCTGATCTATAGTTGTCCTCCAACTCCTTTAATTTTCTCTTCAGCTCCTCAGAGTACTGAGAAAATAAAGTCTCCCTCAGACGCTTGATTGTAGGGGCAAAAGTTCTTATTTTGTCCTCCAATCTTCTGTACTCTGAGCTGGGGGCGTCACAAGGGGGAGCTGTGGAGAGCTTGGCTCCGTTGGTCTGCGGGCTCCGGACTGCAGAGCAAGGAACTGGGCAGGAAGTGGCAGCAGGAGCAATGGAGTCTACCGACTGGGACAGGGGCTCGGCAGCAGACGGCAGCCGGGTTGGCTCGGCTAATGGCTGCACGGAGGTGAGAGAGACCGGACAGGCAGGCTGACGTCTTCGTCTCCGGCGGCGAGCCGATCCATGCAGGACGGCCGAATCCAATTGACTGGACGGGACCGCTACAGCCTGCGGAGCCCTCCGCGGCTCCTCGTCATCCGCCATTACGCTCCGGTCCCCGAATCGGCTCTGTGTGGGTGACGGACTCTGTCGTGGCTGGTTTGTACTGTAATGAACGGGGTCCGAGCCCGAATTCAAACCACACACAGAGCCGGATATTTAGGAGCTTTATTGCCACAAAGAAGGTAGGATATCAGGACCGGGCTGAAGAAGACTGGAGATGGTGGAGATTTAGCAGGCAGACGGGTACGGTGGTCCTCAGAGCCACCGCAGACGGGACGCAGGAGCACCGACAGAACGAGCCTGATGAGCTCCGGAGCTGGGTCCAAAACGTGCTGACGAAGTGGGACAGGTGGTGCGTCGGTACAGGGACCAGGATGTGAAGGAGGACTGTGGCTGTGGTGCGTCAGGGTGAAAGCCAGGACGTGCTGGTGGATCGAGACAGGAGGGAAGACTGGAACACAAAGTAAAGAGGTGAGTGGGAGGCAAGATCCACTAACCTGGGATGGCGTGAGGTAGCAGGCTGGCTGGCGAGGAGTGCACAGGCTGGGGAGCAGAAGGGAAGCTGGACATCTGGTGATTGAGGGAGTGCAGAGTCTTGGAGATCAGACAAACCAGCAAAGACAAACTGAAAGAGGAGTGCTTATATAGGGATGGGCTGACAGGAGTAATTAGAGCAGGAAATTAGTTGCAGGTGACGGTGATCAGTGGGGAGGAGGTGGAGGTGCAAAAACTGAGGTAGAATCATTACAGTAGCTGATGATTTTGTTTTTTATTATCTGAGCAAGGGGGAGCATGTAGATATTGAAAAGGAGGGGACCCAGGTTGGACCCTTGGAGAACCCCACATGTGATTTTTGTCATCTCTGATGTAAAGTTACCTACTGATACAAAAAGGTCCCTGTGCTTTAAGTAGGATTTAAACCAGTTGAGAGCTGTACCAGAGAGGCCGACCCAGTTTTCCAGACGTTCTAACAGAATGGAGTGATCGACAGTATCAATGCTGCACTGAGGTCCAATAGAACCAGCACGGTGGTTCCTCCACAGTCTGTATTTATATGGATGTCATTAAACACCTTGATAAGGGCGGTCTCTGTACTGTGGTGAGGAAACCAGACTGGAAAACATCAAAGCGGCTGGTCGTTGTTAAGAAGGTGTTTAATTGTTGAAACTCAGCTTTTTCTATAATCTACTGATAAAGGAGGTTTGAGATGGGCCTGAAGTTCTGGAGGAGAAGTTTGTCTAAATTGTTCTTTTTCAGCAGTGGTTTGATAATTGCTGTTTTTAGGGACTGGGGAAAACACCTGACAGAAGGGACGTGTTTATTATCTGAGTCAAATCAGACGCTATGACAGGCAGAACGTTCTTAAAGAAAGCTGTGGGTAGAACATCAAGGCAGCTGGAGGAGGAACTTAGCTGCTGAATGATCTACTCTAAGCTTTTGGAGTTTATTTGGCTGAATTGGGACATTTTGTCAAGATAAGTTCCGGTCGGATACGGCTTTGGTTCTGGATGTACTGGATGTAGATGTGGATGTACAAACTGATCCTCTAATTTTTAGGATTTTCTCAGTAAAGAAGTTAGCAAATTCATTGCAGGCCCTGGTGGAGTGGAGTTCAGAAGCCACGGACACAGGAGGATTTGTTAACCTGTCAACTGTGGCAAATAAGACACGAGCATTATTAATGTTCTTCTTTATGACCTCAGAGAAGAAAGATTCTCTTGCATTTTTCAGTTGTAAGTTATATCTGTAAAGTCTCTCTTTATAGATGTCATAGTGAACCTGGAGTCTGTTCTTTCTCCACCTGCGTTCAGTGTCAAGATTTGGGTTTTGTTATGGTTTATGTTTCGTTGTTTAATTAGTTCACTCTCCTGTCTTAGTATTAGCTCTGGTTTTTATTATTTGCTTATGTTTTGTTTAGTCTTAGGTTTGGTCTTTATGGTGATTTTGGTTTTGGATTAGTTTAGTTTAAGTTCTGTTTTGGTTTAGTGATTCTTTTCATGTAATCGATTCTGTTTTAGGATTAGGTTCTGTATTAGTTTTGGTTAATGGAATAGTTTGGGTTTTAATGTGGTTTGATTTTGTACTTTGTTTTATGTTATCAGTTTCTTCTGGCCTGCTCTGATCACTTCTGTCACCAGCCTTTATTCAGTTCACCTGCCAGCATTCTTTCACCTTCCTGTCACGCCCCTTCACCACTCACCATCCAATCAGCTTCAGTTTTCTTCCAACCACTTTTTCCTCCTCCTGATCAGCTCCACCCATTCTGGTAATTAGTTTCACTCCGTTCACCTGCTCACTCCTCTACTTATACCTGCCTCTGTCTCCTGCACGCGGCCAGATCATTGTCTTAAATGAGCTGTTTGGTTAGTTTTGTCTAGTGATGGTGAGATGAAGCCTCATGAGGCATTGAACCACTTGAGCCAACTGGTTCGAGAAAGGGTTCATTTCTTGGAGCTTCATTTGCACACGAAACCACCTACTGGCCAGGTGTATAATCACAGCCAGCTGTATCTTAACACGTGTGATGCATTGATTTTTTCTCTGTTATGGCTCTTGGGAATGACTTCACAAAAGGTGTAGGACGAAAACATTTGTCTACATAAATTATGTATACACATGTGTATAATAAAATATTGTTTGAATGTATTCTCTGTGTGTAATTATTCCCAAAATAATAGTGTCATGTGATATGGCATGGTGTGTAATAATCAGACCTCTCAACTTTGATCAAAAGTTAAGAGTGAGATTATGCTAATTTTGGGGGGGGGGGAGGAATGGCCCACCTGATCTGAACTCGAGTGGTGTTCTGTTGTTGGACTTCTGTGCTCGTCATGGATTGTCCATCACGAACACCATGTTCAAACATAAGGGTGTCCATATGTGCTCTTGGCACCAGGACACCCTAGGCCGCAGTTCAAAGATCGACTTTGTTGTCGTTTCATCTGATCTGCGGCCGTATATCTTGGACACTCGGGTGAAGAGAGGGGCGGAGCTCTCCACCGACCACTACCTGGTGGTGAGTTGGCTCCGATGGCGGGGGAGGAAGCCGGTCCAACTGGGCAGGCCCAAACGTACTGTGAGGGTTTGCTGGGAACGTCTGGCGGAGTCCCCTGTGAGACGGAGCTTTAACTCCCACCTCCGGGAGAACTTTAAACACGTGGGAGGCGGGACGTGTTATTTATGTAATTATGGAAACAAACAAAATGAACCACCCTGTAACATGACTTACCATCCCATAACATGTGTGTGTGTGTTTTTTAATACTAAAGAAGGAGTGAAATAGCCCAAAAATAAATGTTTGATCATAGTGTGATGAAGTGGGCCTATTTGCACATGTAACTTTAATTTGACAATAGGGAGTAAAATAGCCAATATTGTTCAAAACACCAACCAATGGGCATGCGGAATTCATAGTTTGAAGATTAGAATCTAAACTCTGCAAATCTCCCATTAAAAAACAAACCTATAACTTTTAATATCAAATTAAGGACATTTTCATGACAGGAAACCATGAAATGTTCTGAATTAAATTTTTGCATTATGTCTAAAATGGAGCGCATCTTGTCCGTTACGGGGTGGTAAAAAAAAGACACCTGGGCCACAATAAAAAGGAAAATATTAATAGGGATTTATGCCAGAGGTGTGAAAATATGTTTTTATGCAGGTCATATATGTCTTATATCATATGGAAGTCTTAAAATATGGCTTGTCCTACATGATTTTTTTTAAAAATGTCAAAGTCAAAAGGCACCGGTTTCGTAGAATGAGTGTCCTCCATTACTCGACACACGCCTCGAAGCCTCGGCACATCACGTAACATCACTTGTTTTGTCCAGCATTCCTTTGTCTGAAATCCTGTTGACGTTACCCAAATGCTGCCTTTTTGACTTCTGAGCCAGCCTAAGTCCTGATCCTGATTTTCCTGCCCTGTTCTGATAGTTTACCTGTTTTTCGACCTGAGCCTGTACCTGTTTCTGATATTTCTGCCTGTTTTTGGATTCCCATTTTGACCATTGAGACTGTCTGTTCCTGCACTAATCAGTTTTGTTTATTAAAACCAGGTTATTCCACGAACCTCGCTTGTTTTTAGCTGAATACTGGGTCCTCAATCTGTCTCTGGTTCATAACAGTTCAGCTTTTCGACATTCCCTTTTTTCACTTCTAACTGCTGGAGCACTTCTCCAAGGAGATTTTTTCTTCCCGGACGAAACTTTCATCCAAACTTTACTGGAGCAATGCAGTTAATGACGTCTGAGACGTTTTGAATGAAAGTTATCTACTATGATCCCTCTTGCTGCAGCATTTTGGATAAGCTGAATTCTTTAAACTGCATTTTGTGGACTTCCTGATAGTAAAGAATTGCAAATTAAGATCCAGGCATACAGCCTTCTGAAAGAGAACTAAAAGTGCAAGCTCTGTTTTCTCTGGAAATTGTCGGGAATTTGTGTGATGAGCGGTGTTTATATGTCATGTCATGCAAAGACATGACATGACATTTGAGATTCCTAATGGCTCCTTAGCACCAGTGAGAGAAATTGCGAGCTACTTATTACAACAGTATCATGGCGAATGCTGACATACTCCCGCTTTGGTTAAAGAGTCCTTACTAATTAAATAGTTCATTTAACAGCAGGGATGTAAACAACTTAATGAGCTTGTTGAGAGCAGCGACGGTTAATGGGACCCACAATTTTCATCTTGCGGCACAATAGAAGAATTCTTATCTTATTAATTTAAATATATAGTCAATATAATTTTAATGTCTTATTGGAGAACTCTGGAATATATTTGGAAAAGAATAATTTGCTCATGTTTACCACAAGTTTACAATCACAGTAAAACTACTGGAGTTAAGTTTATTTGATAAAGGATTAAAAAAAAACCTAAGCAAAAGATCAGCATCCAATTCTACAGCTTCGTTTTAATTTGTCACGATTTCTAGGCGACTGCAGTTATGCTGAGGTAATGACTTCTGAAGAACCAGGGCCTCATAGGTTGGGTATTTTTATTTTGGTGCATTAAGAAAGTCTTACTGACCTGCAGTGGGGAATACTGTACACTCAGGCCTTTCTGTAGGACTGCTTTAGCTTACATCCTTTTTGTTCTCAACAGAGTCAACAATGTATTTCTGGAAAAAGATAAATCCTTTCTGAATAAGGATAGCCGTGTTGCTGCAGTGCTTGATACCTTGAGACCATTTCTCTGAATGAAATATGTCAGAGCCACCTAGAAAATGTAGTATCACCAGCCATGGCATGCATTTTACAATAACCTGAGACTAGGAATAGAGGAGTTCTGATTTGCTTGCTTAACAGTTGCCATCCTTAACTAGAGGGACGTAAATGTGTGTTTAACAACTGGTGAAACTTGGTTTAAATTACACAGAAGATAGACAGCATTAATCTTCTGTGACAAACATCCCAAACAACAAAACTGTACCCAGCTTGTTTTTTCAAACCAGACATCTGAGATGTTTTGACCTTGTCGATGTAAATAAACTGCTTTGAATTGCTTTTGACTTGCCAATCAGGCAGGATGTACCATTCAGTTCCAATGCAAATAATGTGCATAATCAAAACTCTCTGTGGATGATGGACATAAATCATTTTAAGTTAGTCGACTTCAGCATAAGACCAGAGAACAAGTCTGCCAACATGGAAAAACTTCTACTTGTCTCTGTGGCATCAGTCAAGTCTTTGAAGATAACTCTCGCGTCCTGTTCAGTGTGTTGAGTATATTAGGCTACGTTCACACTTCAGGCTGCAGTGTGAACGTAGCCTTCACTTAATGGCTGTTTAGTATGAGAAGACACTGGAGAGGACGCTGCCGTTTATTCTTCGGCACTTTGAGCGTTTTTTGAAAGTTCTTTGAACGTTGTTACTGTTGATGCAAAGAACGTTTTTGTTTTTTTGACACGGCTTGATTCGACACCGGAGGCTTTACTCACCAACTGATATTAACCTCCAACATCAGCAGATTGTTGGTCACCTTGCGCTGTCAGTGGTGAACGCAAACTGTATTTGGCTAACGGCTAGCTTCCGGCTAACCCTTTCAGCGACCAGCATGAGGTTCACGTAGCTGCTAACTCTTAACAACTGCTGCATTCCATCGTGCATTGCAGCCATCAAAGAACTTGGACTTCAGCGCTGTTTGCGGTACATCCACAGAAGTTCCCGTCGAAAGTTCTGGCCAACCTGCAACTAACATTCCATCAATCTGGATGACGGTCACACGTGTGCTGCGAGTGGTGTCGCTCTCTGTGCTAACTTCATGGGAAACACTGTGAGAGCTCTGCACATGAAGCTGACCAGAAAAGGTGTAGTGGATCTCAGAGTACTGCTACCTCTTCAGAGATTCACCACAGCATCAACAAACAAAGCACTCTTCCTACAAGACCACATCTGTAATGATTTGATGAGAGAACCCAGAAGTAAGCCGGACACTGAGCTGGAACTTAAAAAAAAGGGTTTTAATAACAAAATCCAGGTGGCAAAAGGCAGACTCAAAAAAAACAGGACAGGCACGGACTGACAGACAGGCAGGATGGATACAAAAATAATCAGAGGCTGGAGAGGGCTTACCGCAGACTGGCATGAGGGATACACACAAGACGTTCCAGCAACAAACAAACAACTAAGGCAGGCTTAAATAGAAAAATGGAACAGGTGAGAAGGGCGGGACCAATTAACCAGAACAGGTGAAAGCAATAGAGGGAACATACAGACTAATAAAGAAAGTAAGACCAAGACTAATGAACACATCAAAAACAACACAACACAGAAATAAATCCTAAAACAGAAAAGTTGACTAACTGAAAATAACCTAAACCACAACAGAACGTTACAACATCACGGACAAGGAATTAGACTTCATGTGTCTCACAGAAACATGGCACCAGCCAGGGGTCCAATCAGCCCTTAATGAAGTCTCCCCCCCCCCCCCCCCCTCCCGTTACAGCTACCTGGAGAGACCCCGCTGCACTGGTCGTGGTGGCGGCCTACCTGTCATACACCAACAGGACTTGGAGCTGACCCCCCTCCCCCTGCCTACACTATCCTCATTTGAATGCCTAGTATTTAAATGTAAACACCCCCTCACCATGAAAATGCTCTTCATCTAGAGATAGAAAAAGAAGATTAGATATAGGTTTGTAATTTATCAAGTAATTTTGATCAAGAGATGGTTTCTAAGGCAAGTGCACCAGCACGTTCAAGTAGCCCTGTAATTTTGATTGACATTTTCTTTTTTTTTTCTAAATTTCATTCCTGCTTTTCTTAGAAAATTAGCATTTTTTGGAAAAAGTTTTTCTTGTATTGGTGCTGCGCTACTGGATTGATTTATTCCAATACGTTTCTAAATTTTGCTCTCTTGTTATAATGCGTAACCATAGCAACATGGTGGTTTACAACAGGAAGCAGCTGATTACAACAACTGAAGCCAGAGATTCCACAGGAGTTAAAAAGGAGACAAGAAAGAGAAGGAGGAAGTTCAAACCATCTCTGCCATCCATCATCAAAGGCAATGTGAGATCGTTAGCTAACAGGTTGGATGAACGTCAAGCCCTGAAAGGACTCAGCAAGAGTATCAGGAATACAGTATTATGATTTTTACTGAGACATGGCTGCAGAATCATATCCCCAACTCCAACGTCTCTCTGCTGGGCTTCCTGACTATACGAGCAGACAGAGATTTAAAGAGCAGAAGGAAAAGGGAAGGAGGTGGATTGGCAGTGCTTGTAAACAACAGATGGCGTCACCGAGCACACGTTACTGTGAAGTTTCGTCTCTGCAGTCCAGACATTAAACTATTGGCAGTAAGTTTACATCCATATTATTAGCCAAGAGAGTTCACCAGTGTTTTGTGGTTGTTTACATTCCACCTTCAGCTGTTGAAAACAATGAATATAATGTCATCGGTTCTATTGTTGCGAAAACCCAACACCCCAATTTGTTTGTGCCAATATCTTGTGATTTATCTTGTCTCACTCCCTGCTACACTGCCAACTTTTCAATAGTTTGTCAGGTGCTCTACAAGAGAAAACAAGACGTTGAATTTGTTTTATTCAAATGTCAAGGATTCATATATTTCCAAATCCAGACCTTCTTTGGGCAATTGAGATTACAACCTTGTTTTTCTCTGCTCAGATTATAAACCTCTTGTCAAGAGACTACCTGTAGTTTTGAAACTACCAATTAGATTTTCTTTGAAGCCATAAGGTGCAAATATGTACCTTACTGCATATTTGTTTACATTTGTTTACATTGTTTTACATTTCAACTGCCTACTGCTCACTGCTGCACTTTATCCGGAAGTCAATTGAAACTAATCCTGTAACTGACTGCGATTTATCACTACATTTTTTTTATCCTGTACTGTAAATTCACTGCAAGGTATCCTGTAGAGTTACTGCAATCCTTCTGAGCTGTATGAAAAACGAAATTTCGTTCTATATGCACTCTGTGCATACAAAATGACAATAAAGAAAGTCTAAGTCTAAGTCTAAGAGAGGACATCATTGAATTATATAATATATTGCAGATATTGTAAAATATGTTACATAATTAATGATTATATAATTATATGACCGAGTGTGTTGGTTTATGCACATTTTTAGCAAAACCAATTGAATCTAGGATAGTTTTAAAGACTACATTAAGGTTATGACATTCATTGTCCACATGAATGTTGAAATCTCCCACTATAATAACTTTTCAGTGTTTAACACCAAATCAGATAAGAAGTCTTAGAACTGATCCAAAAACTGAGAATAAGGGCCTGGTGGACGATACAAAACAACAAAGAGATTGCTTTGCAGTTTGGATGAGGGAAACTGAGGGTTAAATGTTTAAAAGAATTGTAGTTATTAATTGGCCTGGGACTAATTCATAAATCAGACTGAAAGATAGTTGCCACTCCTCCCCCTCTTCCCGTAGATCTGGGAATGTGGAAACTTAAATAATTGGAGGGAGTTGACTCATTTATACTAACATACCTCTTGCAGCCAGGTTTCTGGTAGACAAAATAAATTTCTGATTATCAGAAATCAATTAATTAACTAACAAAGTATTTAGAAGGCGAGACCTTATTGTAACGTTCTTATTTTCCATGATGACCTGGAAGCAACAAACAGAGAAAGTGTTCGGTTTCAAAGGTTTATTGAAGGAAGGGTGAGAACAGAAGTGTTTTTGGATGTTGATCTGACTGGGTGCGAGCACTCTGGTCACAGACTGTGGGAATGAGAGAGGAGAGATGAAGACCAACAACAGGATGGCTGGTTAGATGGAGTGGTAGACTTTAACTGGTTTTATTGTTTTTGTTTTACCATTTTCTTTATGTATATTGTTTAGAACTGTCACCACTCCCCCCTTAAATTGCTTGAAGGATAATATTATGTGTTAATATAATAATATTATGTGTTATAATATGGGATTTAAATTACATGTCTTAGTCAAAAATAACACCAAGGTTTTTAACTTTATTACCAGAGGCCAATTTAATGCCATTCAGATTAAATGATTAATTAAGAAGTTTATTTTTGAGGACTCTTGTCCAAAAATTGCAACTTCTGTCTTTTCAGAATTTAATAGCAGCAAATTTAATTTGTTCTATGCATAGGTTTATTCTAATCATTTTCTCACCACTTGAATGGGTTCATAGTCACCTGGTGATATGCTGACGTAGAGCTGTGTGTCATCTGCATAGTGATGGTAGCTAATGTTGTTGTTTTTGTATCATGTGAGCCAGAGGAAGCATGTAGATATTGAATAGGAGGGGACACAAGGTGGACCCTTGGGGGACTCCACATGTGAATTTTGTTGTCCAGTTCCAGTTTGCTACAAACCCCCACTCACACTGCTCCACATCAGCCAGCTGTGGCTCCAGCTAGTGAAATGGGACTGGCAAGAATAAAAGTTCATCTGGTCCTTCCTGTTGCTATCAATCATAAATGATTAAAAAACAGCCATGATTTTAATTTTTTAGGGCAAAACTCGTTATGTGTAAGTTATATCCTACTTCATCCTCCAAAATCCCCTCTGTTTCCCCATGTTTCTTTAGTATAAACAAAACATCAACAGTCAAGTTAGTGGTGTGGTGATTTTATTCAGAAATTCACTGGAAGTTTATCCTGTCCAGCGTCCGATGTTTCCTATTTGGCTCATGAAATTAAGGAACTTTGTCCAGGGACCGCTGCAACTTGCAAAGTTCCTTCTTGCGATCACATGTAAGAGATGTGAGTGGAAAAATTGATTTTTAATTATTTGTATTCCTTGTAGCGCTGCAACCGTATCTGGACCGTATTCAGCGTGAATCCAGGGTAACACAAGAACATTCAGTAGAAGTAAACAAGTTCAACGTATCTGAGGCGGTCGTTCTATTGGCTGGAATGGTTGTTAGGCTATGATTCAACTCTAATCTGAGAGAGAACAACAAAAAATCCAAATGTAGAGCAAACAAGTTTGTGAGTGAATTTCTCACTTGAGCAGAGAGGAGGTTTGGAAAAGGAGGCAAGGAAGAGCAGAAATGTCTGAGCAAGAAGCATTAAATCTGAGAGCAGAACCAAAGATTCAATGGAGAAGAGAGTATATTTGAGAGAAAGAGGTTTTGAATGCAGGTGAAATCATTTTCTCAAATTGAAAATGTGTGCTCTTGACTTTTGGCAGGAAAAATCCTTCCTATTGAAGTATTTGAGAATAAACTAAAAAAACAAATGAAACAAACTTAATATACTTAAACTTATTTTACATTTATTCCTGACATGCTTTCCTAACAGTCGGTCTGACAGCAGTGAGACTCTTTACAAGAGTAAACTAACTAGTTAATATTCAGACAGCGGTCATAGCTGCAGAACACAACAGCGCCATCTACTGTTCAAAAGCATAAAGCTCAGAAAAGAGTTTGATGGAGGATTTCTCTCTGCATATCTGGTCTTAGTCTATTTTCAACAACAGCAAAAAAAGTTTAGCTGACATTCAGACAGGAGACTGAAATGAATGAAAGACTGAAATATTCTCTATAGATCACTTCAATAATTCAAATTTTTTTAAGGATCAATAACAACAGCTAAGCATGAGGAAGATATTTATTTTTGAAAATTTTATTAAAAGACCCCCCCACACCAAAGACACACACACACACCACCAACATTTTGCTCATCTGTGCATTAATTCAGTCCTCTTCACTCCTCAGAGGAATTCCTTCAACTAAACAATCATTTCAATATTTGCATCTTGTGAAATAACTGTTGCACCAGCTGGATTTTCAGCTTCTAAGATCCTCCTACATATCATCTTCTTTATGGAATATCTTTCCATCCGTCTGCTTCCTCCAGCTCAGTTTGACGTCTGGCTTCCCTCCCTGCTGCTGCAGCTTCAGTTCCAGCTGAAACACAATAACATCACTGATGTTAATATTACACAGACACAGCTTATTTAAGGTCAATATTCTACTGAAGTTCCAGCATGTTGTGATCTTATCACATGTGACTGCTTCAGACTTTTTTAGTTAATTTTCCTGACATTAGTACTTTTGGATTAAGCACACAACCATTTTAATTTAAACTAGTTTTGTTCACAAGAATTTGTCATAAGACTGGGAAACCTCAGAAGAGAAGAAGGTGTCATCAGGACAGGTTGATCCTTTTTCAGATGTTTATCTTGATCTTGTTTCCTCCAAAGAAAAGCTACTTTGTCTCTTTGCATCAGAACATCTTCACAGGCAGGAAGCTGCTGGAAGAAACAAGATATTTTGACCTGACAGGTTCAACTGCAGAGAAGAACTTTCAGGATGTCCTAGCAGGTCAAGCTAGAACCAGGCTGTGTCTCCTCATGAGGAGGATGGAACACAACCAGGTCTCCACCAGTGCAAAGGTTGCTTAGCAGCTTCACATAGCTGCATCTTCACTGTGGAGAAGACTTTATTACAAGAAGACACTTCTGACCATGGAGGCCAGACCGCGGTTCTGCAGGAAGTACAAGTCCGGACAGCAGAGGACTGGGGCAACCCTTTCTTCTCTGATGAATCCTCCTTCTGGTTGTTTTGAAAACCAGGAGAAGAAACTCTGAGAGCCACCATGAGGCCCATTTGGTGGCAGCAGTGAAGGTTCCTGGTCCAATCTATGTGTGGCGTTGCTTCTCCACCAAGCCCGTGGGTTTCCTCCCAATCCTCCTCAGACCACTGCAATCAATGAAGAGTGGGATCCAGAGGTCCTCCTGGAGAACCTTCTTCCAACAATCCAGGAACCATTTGGTGGTGATCAGAGGATTTCCCTGAATGAAGGAGAAATGTTGGACCTAGTTGGACCTGCGGTGAAAATGCCAGCTCTGAAGCATCTTTCCATCCACCCCACAGCATGATGCTGCCACCACCAACCATCCCTCCGTAAGCAGCTGGAGAATCCAAAGCCAACAAACTGGGATCCATCAAAGACCCTGATGAGTCGCCATCAGTCAGGATCTGGTCCAGAAGAGGAAGTCACTGACTACAGTTAATAATCTGGTACCAAACGTGACTCCACCTCGGTACCAACCCTCAGCATGTTCTGCTGATCTGCTTTGAGCTGCTCCTTTCTTCATGCAGTCATCACCTGAGAGCAGCTAGCAGCAGATAAATGAGTTTTCAGGCTGGAGTTGTCCCTGGTACCATATCTGCTCGTTCAGAACCAAACCAGAACCTTTTCACCTGCTCACCAACATGTTCGCTCCATTACGACTGAAAATACAGTGAATGAAGAAAATAGATTTGTTTTTACATTTGGTGAATATTTCTGGTTTTATGGTAATTTACCTGCTTCAGCAGGTTTTCCAGCACAGCAGGATCCTCCAGGTCCAGAGGGGAGGTTGTGACCAGCTTCACTTTCAGAACCTTCTGTGAAACTGCAACTGTGATGGAGAAAATATTTAATCAGTTCTGGTAGGGACTTGAATGATATTCTGACCCAGTATTTGCTGGGATTCACTCTCCTGTTATTTCTAAAAGCTTCTTATACTGCCGAGCCTCGCAAAATGTAACCCTGGATTATCTGAAGCTTCACCAGCAGAAACCCGTCAGACAGAAGGTCCAGCATGATCCTCAGCACAGCAGCTCAGTCTGACCCACATGGTGTTCCTGAAGCTTTGCAGCCACTAAATGAACAAGTCAAGCTGGAAACTAGACACTTCTTATGCAAACAACCTGAACCTGGAGGTGTAGCCAGCAGCAGCCAACAGTTCCTAGTTTACACTCAGTGTTTCTCTCAGTTCTGGTCTGTTAGTTAATTTATCGTGTAAATAGCCTGGAAACATGGAAGACAGTGGATGAAGGCCAATGTTTCTTCTGGATGCCTTCATGTTTCTAGAACTATAACTCAACCCAAGATGTTGGTTCAGTTCCAAGAGGACAATAGAATATTTCTTAACGACATACAGAAGAGAAGGGAGTTGTTTTTTTTTTGCTTGAGACCTTCAGACGTTAGAATAGAATAGAACAGAATTCAACTTCATTGTCATTGCACTGTCACAAGTACAAAGTAACGAAATGTGGTTTGCATCTATCCAGAAGAGTGCTATACAGGATATAAATATTGTTTATAAGTGTATATATAAGTAAAAAGTAATAGTAGGTGACTGTAAAATGTTGTGTATAAATAGAATTTACAGTAATGTTAGGAAAAAGGATTATATATGTATTAGTGGGTTTATAATGCAAGATAAATAATGGCAGATAAGATTTACAGAATCTATACAGATTGTATACAAATTGTGTGTGTGTGTGTGTGTGTGTGTGTGTGTGTGTGTGTGTGTGTGTGTGTGTGTGTGTGTGTGTGTGTGTGTGAGGCAGTCCATATGTTATTATTGTATGGGGGGATGGGGGGTTATAGTTGTGTCAGGAGGCGTTCAGGAGCGTGACAGCTGTGGGAAAGAAGCTGTTCCGGTGCCTGGTGGTTCTGACCCGTAAGCTTCTGTAACGCCTCCCAGAGGGCAGGAGGAAGAAGGGTGTGTGTGCAGGGTGAGTGAAGGCCTCGGTGATTTTCCCGGCCCTTTTCAGACACCGCTTCCCATAGATATCCTTGATGGTAGGGAGCGGTGCCCTGGCGATGTGCTGGGTAGTTTTCACCACCCTCTAAAGCGCCTTCCGGTCGGCGACAGAACAGTTCCCGTACCAAACTGTAATACAGTTGGTGAGGATGCTCTCAATTGTGCAGCGGTAGAAGTTCGTGAGGATCTCTGGGGACAGATGGTTCTTCCTCAGGGTCCTCATGAAGAACAGGCGCTGGTGCGCCTTCTTGATGAGTTTGGAGCAGCTGGTCATCCAGGTCAGGTCCTCGGAGATGTGGACTCCCAGGAACTTATAGCTGTCCGCACGCTCCACCGCTGTCCCTTTGATGTGGATGGGATGGTGTAGGTCAGCGTTCCTCCTGAAGTCCACAATGGGTTTTTTGGTCTTCTCTGTGTTCAACTGCAGGTTGTTTTTGTCGCACCACTCAGCCAGACGGTCCACCTCCTCCCTGTAGGCGGCCTCATCGTTGTCTCTGATATGGCCAATCACGGTGGTGTCGTCTGCAAACTTGATGATGGCGTTAGAGCCATGGACAGGTCAGTAGTCGTGGGTGAGGAGAGAGTAGAGGAAGGAACTCATCACACAGCCTTGTGGCACTCCGGCCAGCTTGATATTAAATTGAAACAGTCACTGCTTAACCTTCCTCTTCTTCATCAGTAACATGATATTACCTAAATGTGATATTACCTAAATGTGTTTTTCGGTTAATAATTTCATATATGCGGGATAAATGAGAGAAAAAGATCTGCAAAGTTTCAGAGATCTTGAAGTTTTTCCACATTCATGTGTCTCTGGTGGATGAAGCTGGGTTTCTGGTCTTGTGTTTTAAATATGGAAGTAAATACATAAATGTGAGGGTTCTACCAGTGACTCGTGTGGGACAATGACATTGGTTGGACAAAAAAACCTAAATCCTTCAGAATAAATTTGAAGGTTCTCAGGCTGAGCCACAGGTGGAAAATGAACAGAGAAAGGTGACAATAAGAAAAACGTAATTAATTCTCTGTTTCAACCCAGCAAGTGAAAAAAAAACATTTTCTTTAAAGTAAAAACATTTTTACTTATTTTCTGCAAATTTTTTTTAGACATGTTAAACATTTCCTTGCATTTACCTTGGTTGCAGATAAATGGTTTCTCCACATCACAGTTGTCATCCTCCCAAATTCCAGAAGCTCCAAAATTTGCTGCCACACAGTTCTCCTTCACCTTGACGTTGTTGGGTTCCCCGGACTTCCAGTACCGGAACGAGGAGGTGCTTCCATCCACCCATTCCCAGGACTTCCTGTAGAGACCAATCCAAACAGCTGCGTTTACTGAAATCAGCTTTTTTACCTCCAGGTTGTCCGTCTCATTTCTGATGGTGACCAGATCTGTGTGATGTTCCCTGCAGTATCTCTGACTATTGGCCCAGGTCATGGAGTCGTTGATGGGGACAAAAGTCACTTTCAATCCTTTAAATTGCACCAAATGGAGGTTATATTTCAGCCTATGAACTATATGCTTTGAAACATTTCAGGCAGGAACCTGGAAACTGGATTCCTCACCGGTCCCATCAGAGCAGACTGGTCTTAAGAGCCATTCACAGGGTGCATCGATCCACTGACTATTCGGCATAATTGCCACACAGTTCTCTTCTGCCTGGTACGTAGTGGGTTGGTCAGACTGCCAGTTCCTGTACTCCCCATCAGAGCCGGACCACTTCCAGTTGTCATACAGTCCGATCCAGGCTCTCTGTAGAGAGTACAGTAAAGCAGCGTCAGCATCACAGATCAGACATTTCCACCTGCTATTTCTTTACGGGTGAATTATCGGGTCCTAAACACAAATCATTACATGATCAGGCCCAAAATCTGGGTGCAATGATTGATTCAGACCCGAACCTTTAAAGATACATAAAGACAGTTACAAAATCTGCTTTCTACCACCTGAAGAACATTTCCTTGATTAAAGGACTGATGTCAGTGTAT
This sequence comes from Fundulus heteroclitus, assembly GCF_011125445.2. NCBI lineage: Eukaryota > Metazoa > Chordata > Actinopteri > Cyprinodontiformes > Fundulidae > Fundulus > Fundulus heteroclitus. The sequence goes on along the minus strand of NC_046361.1, from coordinate 41,981,125 downwards.
CAGTGTATCAACCCTCCAGACCACTAAGGTCACCTCATTCAATTCGCGGACTTCCTGTTTGCGGTAAGGCGTGTTGCGTCACTTCCTGTTGTTGCTGTATGAACGACGGAGCTTTGCTCCAGGCTCTCTCGCTTTTTATCTTTAAACCTCTTTGCTGTAACATCTGTTTCCAAACATAAGCACTTTTAAAACATTGTCTGTGGCTGCTCATCACGTTTGGGAACTCCTCGTGTTTCACACGGTTTGTTCTTTGGCGTGGTAATAGGGCGTTAGCCTAGCGCTAGCCAAGCCTTAGCCTCATAATGGCTTCTCCGGCTCTGACTAAGTCTCCTATCTGCTGCTCTCTGTGTCAGATGTTCAGTTATTCCTCTGCCTCCTTTAGTGATGATGGTACATGTAATAAATGTAGTGTTTTTGTAGCTTTGGAGGCGAGGGTGTCAGAATTGGAGACCCGGCTCCGTGCTGTTGAAAAACCAGCTGATAGCCGCTCTTTTGCTAGCGCGGAGCCGCATAGAGTAACTTCACGTAGCGAACCTAAAGCAGTAGCACCCGAGCAGCCTGGTAACCAGGCTGGCTGGGTGACAGTTCGTAGGAAGCATAGCTCTAGATTACAGACCCCAGATCACCACCAACCCATCTGCGTTTCTAATAAATTTTCCCCTCTGAGCGACAATCTCGCCGAGGAGCCGACCTTAATTATTGGCAGCTCCATAATGAGAAATGTGGCACTAAAGAAACCAGGGACCATAGTTAAATGCCTACCAGGGGCCAGAACAGGCGACATAGAATCCTACCTAAAACTACTGGCTAAGGATAAGCGTAAATACCGCAAAATTGTTATTCACGCTGGCGGTAATGACACCCGGTCACGCCGATCAGAGGTCACCAAAGTTGGTGTTGCTTCGGTTTGTGAGTTTGCTAAAACTATGTCGGACTCTGTAATTTTCTCTGGTCCCCTGCCTGATCTGACCAGTGATGACATGTTTAGCCGCATGTCATCATTCAACCGCTGGTTGTCTAGGTGGTGTCCTGAAAACGACGTGGGCTACATTGATAACTGGAGAACTTTCTGGGGAAAACCTGGTCTGATCCGGAGAGACGGCATCCATCCTACTTTGGATGGTGCAGCTCTTCTTTCTAGGAATCTGGCCGGATTTATTAGTTCTCCTAAATGCTGACAACCCAGGGTCCAGACCAGGAAGCAGAGCCGTAGTTTAACACACCTCTCTGCAGCTTCTGTACTGTTACCCACCCATTATCCTATTGAGACGGTGTCTTTCCCACGGCCAAAACTTAACAGATCAAAAACTGATCTAAAAGGAACAAATCATAAAAACCTAATAAAAATCAATATGGTTCACCTTGAACCTAAAAATAAAATAATAAAATGTGGTCTATTAAATATAAGGTCTCTCCCTCCAAAGACTTTGTTAGTTAATGAATTGATTTCTGATAATCAGATTGATTTGTTTTGTCTCACAGAAACCTGGCTACAAGAGGACTACGTTAGTATAAATGAGTCAACCCCCTCCAGTTATTCAAATTTCCACATTCCCAGATCTGTGGGAAGAGGAGGAGGAGTGGCAACTATCTTTCAGTCTGATTTATTAATTAGTCCCAGGCCAACTAATAATTACAGTTCTTTTGAACATTTAACCCTCAGTTTCCCTCATCCAAGCTGCAAAGCAATAAAACCTCTTCTGTTTGTTGTTTTGTATCGTCCACCAGGCCCTTACACTCAGTTTTTGGATGAGTTGTCTGATTTCTTATCTGATTTGGTGTTAAATACTGATAAGGTTATTATAGTGGGTGATTTTAACATCCATGTTGACACTGAATGTGATAACCTTAGTGTAGCCTTTAAAACTATCCTAGATTCAATTGGTTTTGTTCAAAATGTGCATAAACCGACGCACTCTCGGCTCCATACTTTAGACCTTGTTCTGACATATGGCATTGATTGTGAAGAATTAACAGTATTCTCTCACAACCCTGTCCTGTCTGATCATTTTTTAATAACATTTGAGTTTAATCTAACTGAATTCTCCACCCCCAAAAGAGGGTTCCATTATAGTAGATTTTTATCGGATAATGCTGTATCAAAACTTAAAGAGTCTGTCCCCTTCTTAATATCCTCAGTATTGCAGAACTGCCCTGTAGATGGCAGCATTGCTGTTTCTTCCCATTCACAAATCGATACCTTTGCTAACAATGTGACTTCCTCATTGCGTTCTGCATTAGACAATGTAGCTCCCTTGAAAAAGAAGGTGATTATTCACAGGAAGCTGGCTCCTTGGTTTAATTCAGAGCTGCGTTCCTTGAAGCACAATGTTAGGAAATTGGAGAGAAAATGGCGCTCTACACACCAAGAGGAATCCTACTTAATCTGGAGGGACAGACTATTGTTGTATAACAAGACCCTCCGCAGAGTTAGAGTAGCATATTTTTCATCATTAATTGAAGAGAATAAAAATAATCCTAGATTTCTCTTTAGTACAGTTGCCAAACTTACCCAGAGCCACAGCTCTGTTGATCCATCCATTCCCTTAGCTCTTAGTAGTAATGATTTTATGGGATTCTTCATAAATAAAATTGATGCCATTAAAAATAAAATAATTGGCATCCTCCCAAACATGATTACCTCGTCCTCAGTAAGTGAGGCAGCATTGGAGGAATCTTTAGAATCTGCGCAGTGTTTGAACTGTTTAGAAGCAGTAGAGCTTTCTGAGCTATCTAAAAATTTAGCTTCATCTAAACCTTCTACCTGTATGTTAGACCCAATCCCAACCAAGTTGTTTAAGGAGGTATTCCCTTTGATCAGTGGCACTATTTTAGACATGATTAATCTATCCTTAGTAAATGGATATGTACCACAGGTTTTGAAAGTAGCTGTTATTAAACCTTTACTTAAGAAACCTTCTCTTGATCAAGATGAGTTAGTAAATTACAGACCTATATCTAATCTTCTTTTCTTATCTAAAATTCTTGAGAAAGTAGTTGCTAATCAACTTTGTGAACATTTACAAAGTAATGACCTACTTGAGGAGTTTCAGTCAGGCTTCAGAGCTCATCATAGCACTGAAACAGCTCTGGTGAAGGTCACTAATGATATTCTCATGGCCTCAGATAATGGACTTGTGTCTATACTTGTCCTGTTAGATCTCAGTGCTGCATTTGATACAGTTGATCACAATATTCTCCTACAAAGACTTGAACATACTGTAGGGATTAAGGGGAAAGCATTAGGCTGGTTTAAATCTTATCTGTCAGACAGATTCCAATTTGTTCATGTTAATAATAAATCTTCCTCAAACTCTAGGGTCACCTGTGGAGTACCACAGGGTTCAGTCCTTGGACCAATTCTCTTTACTATATATATGCTTCCGATAGGCAAAATTATCAGACAGCATGGGATTAATTTCCACTGTTATGCTGATGATACTCAGCTATATTTATCCATAAATCCTGATGAATCCAATCAATTACTTCGACTGCAGTCATGTCTTGATGACATCAAAAGCTGGATGACTTTAAATTTCCTGCATCTAAATTCTGACAAGACCGAAGTTTTAATCTTTGGGCCAGAGTCCTCAAAAAATAAACTTCTTAACCAATCACTTAATCTGGGTGGCGTTAACCTGGCCTCCGGTAATAAAGTAAAAAATCTTGGTGTTATTTTTGACCAAGACATGTCATTTAAATCCCATATTAAACAGGTTTCCAGAGTTTCCTTTTTTCACCTCCGGAATATCGCCAAAATTAGAAACATTCTGTCCAGGAGTGATGCTGAAAAACTGGTCCATGCATTTGTTACTTCAAGGCTGGACTATTGTAATTCTTTACTATCAGGAAGTCCACAAAATGCAGTTCAAAGCCTTCAGCTGATCCAAAATGCTGCAGCAAGAGTTCTGATGAAAATCAACAAGAGGGATCATATTTCTCCAATTTTAGCTTCCCTTCATTGGCTTCCTGTTAAATCAAGAATAGAATTTAAAATTCTTCTTCTAACGTATAAAGCCCTTAATAATCAAGCTCCATCATATATCAGAGCTCTGATTACCCCGTATGTTCCTAACAGAGCACTTCGCTCTCAGACTGCAGGTCTGCTGGTGGTTCCTAGAGTCTCTAAAAGTAGAATGGGAGGCAGATCCTTTAGCTATCAGGCTCCTCTCCTGTGGAACCAACTCCCAGTTTTGGTCCGTGAGGCAGACACCCTGTCTACTTTTAAGACTAGGCTTAAAACTTTTCTTTTTGACAAAAATTATAACTAGTGACTCATGTTACTCTCAGCTACCTTTATAGTTTTACTGCTATAGGCTTAGGTTACTGGAGTATATCAGGATCTAATTTTCTCACTATATTGAGTTCTACTGTTCTTCAATTATGCATTATGTGTTGTCATTTCAGCTTTTAACTTTCTGTTCTCTCTCTTTTCTTCATAGTAGGTACACCTGGTCTGGCGTTCTGTTAACTGTGACATCATCCAGAGAAGACGGCTCACCTGCTACTACCATCTAATGTAGAACAGATTACTAGATCAATGTGTGCTTCTGTGCTTTTTTGTTTCTCTTGTTGTGTCTCTGTTCTGTCTTCTGTAACCCCAGTCGGTCGAGGCAGATGACCGTTCATACTGATCCCGGTTCTGCCGGAGGTTTTTTTTCCCGTTAATGGGTGGTTTTTCTTCCCACTGTCGCTTCATGCTTGCTCAGTATGAGGGATTGCAGCAAAGCCATGTACAATGCAGATGACTCTTCCTGTGGCTCTACGGTTCCCCAGGAGTGAATGCTGCTTGTCGGGACTTTGATGCAATCAACTGGTTTCCTTATATAGGACATTTTTGACCAATCTGTATAATCTGACCCAATCTGTATAATATGATTGAACTTGACTTTGTAAAGTGCCTTGAGATGACATGTTTCATGATTTGGCGCTATATAAATAAAATTGAATTGAATTGAATTGAATGTCCCAACAAGATCTAGAGAAACTCATCCTTGTGTTTAGCTTTAGTTCTATTGACTACTGCAACACAGATTTGCCCTAAAAAATGTATCAGACAACTGCATCTGATCCAGAATGCTGCTGCTCGTGTTCCCACTAAAACCAGGAAGATAGAGAACATCAGCCCAGTTCTAATGTCCCTCAACCTTCCTGTCCCTGCCATATTGTCTCGTTAGAACTGTTTGTTTGCTGCTCCCACCATTTTTTTGCTCAGTTACTGCAACTAACTACCTGTGCTCTCTTTCATTCTCTAGACCTGAAAACTGAGTTTATTTTTTTAGCTGTTTCTCTGCTGGCGGAAGCCACTAAAAGAGCCAGTCAGCCATTTATTTTTCACTTTTCTCCCACATAGAAAGTTTACCTGGATCAATGCTTCTGTGCTTTCTGTGTCTCTGCTCTGTCTTCTCTAAGCCCCTGTGGGTCGCAGCAATTGATCGTTCACACTGAGCCTGGTTCTGCAGGAGGGTTTCCTCCCTGTTAAAGGAAAGTTTTCCTGACTTGGTAAGAGGAATTGTTGCCACTTCAACAACTCGACGCAACCAGTTGGGGTTCTTTAGATGGAGAGCTTTTTACCAACTGGAATAATAAACTAAGTCTAACTGCATCGTTTTAAAACTAGGATTTACTTACGGTGCATGTCAATGAATCTGTCTGCATGATGTGTTTAATCCCACTTTATTTCTGTAATAAACAGAGTCTGCTTGTCTAGAAAAGGGTCTTGAGACAACATTTGTTTTGACTTAACTTATAATTATTAATTTGAGTTTAGAAGGTGTATAATATTTAATAAGATAAATTCAAAGAAAAGTTGATTTTTTTTGGCAAATGTTTAGATGTTTCATTAACCTTCTGTGTACAGAACCTCCAGATGTTTTCAGGTCTTGTCCACCATTCAAAGCATCTCATATTTTGCTCTTCACTGTGTTACACATCTGATAACCTGTGGATGCAGTTAGAGCTGTTCTCAGTGGTTTACTTTTATACTGGGACAATTTTCAGGGGAGTTCGCCACCATAAATGTGTTTGTTTCTGTCTAGAAGTCTCATCCTTCAATTTTGGATATTTTAGTTCTTCAGAGTTTGTTTCCATCAAAACAAAATGCAAAGCAAAAGTAAATTTTTCCCAAGTGAAGGAGAAATACATGGAAGTTTGTGCAGCTGAACGTTTTTTGTGCCTCTCATTCTATTTTCTAGTGAAAGAAAAAATTTAACATACCATCTGCTGCGAGTCCGCCATCTCGTTTAGGATGTTCACGTCATCCATGTTGTGGATGGTTGCCAGGTCTGAGTAATGTTCCCTGCAGAAACTCTGAGCGTCATTCCAGGTCTTTGGTTCATAAACAAAATGGTATTTATGTGCAGGAAGTGAGGAGACGGCACACAGAGCTGCAGACAGAGATCAGCATGATTGAAACTATCAGTTACTTTAGATTGACCTTTAAGATTCACATCTGAATACATGTTGTAAAAGACGTACCAGACGCAGCAGCAAAAAACTGAAAAACGTTCCCCATCTGTCCTTTTCTGTCCACTTTGCTGGTGAAGAACTGCAGAGAGGAGCAATGTTCACTGCTTACATACCGAATCCAAGCACTATTTGCATTTGATTTAACCGTCATGCCCTGAAGCATTTTCATGTGGAACAAATTCAAAAAATTGATTTACATAGTCAACGTCACTGATCTCAGGTTCTCAGTTTTTTTCTTCACAAATCAGTGTCAAGGTCTCATTGCTGCTGAACCACAGAGCCTAATGATAACTTTACCCCATCCATCTCATTTGGCAATGTTTGCATTTTCTAAGATTTTCACAAATTATTTTTAATAACAGTTTTCAATGTAATGAATGACCAACAGCAGCAGAGAGTTAGAAGAACTGCTCAAAAACATCTTTAGACGTAAATACAGATGGCCAACATGTAGATCAGTTCTAAATGACTACTCAGAGTAGCTGGTAAAGAATGTAATTGAAGAAATTATCAAATTGAATAAATTATGGTTTGATGATGACAAAGTATCCTTAAATCTAATCAAAAGTAAAAAAAAAAAAAAAAATCATGGAATTTGGAAATTGTAGACCAAACATGGAGTTCAAAATACAGATAAACAAGGCTAATATTGAGGCTGCTGCCAGCTTCACTACAGAAAATCTCAATGCTGAGACTCAGTATTTAAGGGAAATAGAGCAGAGTATGCTGTGGAGTGCTGTCATGTTTAGAGAAAATTGACTCTGAATCAGGGCAACCACTGAGACAGACAATATGTTAAGGGAGTTTATTGTCAAGGTGCAGTGTAAACAGAGGCAGTGCTGGCGGGCTGGATAGTCACTAGTTCTGCTGGGAATGATGAGGGCACTAGTGAACAACAGAATTGTGGAGGACGCTTAACTCACAGAGGTTGAGGCTTGACTTAACCCAGGGAGGTTGGTGCAAATCCAGTGGCTCTCTCTCTGGTGCAGATGGTATTGGAGGGTGGACAGACAGGTGAGCTCAGGCAGGAGGGCTAAAAGCAGACCGGCGATCAGAGGGTTTCTTAGATTCCTCAGAGGTCCAGGCTTGGAGGTTCTCAGGCTTGAGTCAAGGGTTCTGGGAAGTAAACAGAGACACGGAATTAGGAACTGGCTTGGAGGTTACTCGGAAGACAGTTTGGTCGGTCAAGTACCACGCTGAAAGCGAGAAACAACTGACGCCCTCCTCCTGGTTTCCACTCCTTAAGAAAGGCTCTAATTAGCGGTGATGGGGAGCACCTGAATTCGCTAACCCACGAATTTCAGGATCTAAGAAGACAGCTAAATGTGACTCGACCTACCTCTGCTTCTCCTCCAGCTGCCCAGCCTCCCGCTGGTCCTGTGCTGTCCTCAATACCCGGCATCGGGGTCTCCACCCTTACCCCCCAACCCTTCTTTGGTAAGCTGAGTAAGTCCAGGTTTTTTTATTACAATGCGCCTTAGTGTTCTGTCGTTCCCTCGGTCCTTCCCAGATGATCCTAGGAAAATCTCTTACATTATCTGTCTCATTAGAGACAAAGCCCTGAGATGGGCAGAGTCCTTCGTTGACGAAACAAACATTCACAGTCTCAACTACACCAACTTCCTAGCTCAATTTAAAAGAACATTCTCCTCCTCCTTGAGCGAGGAGGAGGCGGCCAAAATATTGTGGTCCCTAAAACAGGTCGGTCGGTAGCCCACATAAATTGGAGAGAATCGCGTATAGAGACATTGAGCTCCAGTTGCCTGGCTTCTTGTCTTCAGTCAGCCCTTCCTCGCTCTTCGGTTGGTCCTGTCTCCGCTGGGGTCCCTCCCAACCTGTCTCTGGTTCCACCCGAGTACCATGATCTCCAGCGGGTGTTTAGCAAGGACTCTAAGCCTTCCACCTCATTGCCCCTACTGCTCCATAGATCTCCTCTAGGGCCCCCCCTGCCATCAGCCCGTCTTTGTCCCAGTCAGACAGGTGAAGACGGACCCAGGAGAAGTCAAAGCTGTGGAGGACTGGCCAACACCCAAGGCCCGGGAACAACTCCAATGCTTCCTGAGTTTGCCAATTTGTACCGTGTGTTTATCAAGAACTTTAGTGTCATTGCCTCACCGCTTTCAGGTCTCACCTCCACCAAGAAGACCTTCACCTGGGCACCTGCAGCCAATCGGGCTTTCCGACGCCTCAAGGAAAGGGTCTCACAGGCTTCTATCCTCATGTACCCTGACCCCTCGGTCCAGTTTACCCTGGAGGTCGACGCCTTGAACACAGGAGTTGGGGCTATCCTGTCCCAGTAGTCTCCCTCCGATGGGAAACTCATCCCTGCTTTTCCAGGTGCTGCTCACCCGCAGAGAGAAACTATGACGTGGGAGATTGCAAGCTGTTGGCCATAAAACTGCCTTTGGAGGAGTGGCGCCACTGGTTGGAGGGCACTGAGTTGCCAATCATCATCTGGACGGACCACAAGAACTTTCCACTTCACTATCACCTACCGCCCGGGCTCCAAGAACATCAAGCCAGATGCACTGTCCCGACAATTCTCTGCCACTGTAGACTCCACTGACCCTGAGACTATCATCTCCAAATCCTGATTCGTTGGAGCTATTACCTGGGAACTGGAGAGGCAGGTTCAACAAGCACAGGAGAACGAACCAGATCCTGGAGGCGGTCCTCCCTGAAAACCTAATGTCCCGTAAGCAGTCCGCTCCCAACTAATCTGCTGGGGCGCTCATCCAGGTTCTCCCGCCACCCTGGCTCCAGCTGTACCATCGCTCTTCTACGGCGGTATTTTTGGTGGCTGTCCTTAAACAAAGACGTGTCTGAGTTCGTTTCCACCTGCCCTGTCTGTGCCCGCATTAAATGTTCCAGCAGACCACCTACAGCTTTACTCTAACCCCTACCCACACCCAGCTGTCCCTGGTCACACATAGCCCTAGATTTCGTCACTCATCTACCTCCATCCAATCACAAGACCGTCATCCTCTCAATCATAGATAGATTCTCCAAGGCATGCCATCTGGTTGCTTTGCCCAAACTCCCATCTGCACACCAGACCGCTCAGACTTTTGTTTTACCACGTGTAAAACAAAAGACACCTGCCCGTCACAAATGCAGAGAAGAGAGAGAGACCAGACCTGCACCCAGACCTGAGACTATGGCAAGTGCAGGGTCAAAGGTCGGCATTCTATCTGCTGTACAAGAGCTCAGAAATGCAGAGAGCATGAGGGAACCCCCACCCGTTGAGTCTGCAGATAGGGGAGGCTATCCATGTGGGGTAGTTGCAGGAGCCAGCTACAGCCTGATGCCACAAGGACATGGAAGCAAGATATTGCCAGGAACCAGAAGATCACAAATTGATGTTCTTATTTATGGTGTCACTTCCTCATTGCATTTTTAATTGGACAACATAGCTCCCCTGAAAAATAAGATGGTTATTAACAGGAAGTTGGCTCCCTGGTTTAATTTAGAACTGTGTTCTTTGAAGCACAATGTTAGAAAACTGGAGAAAATGGCACCCTTCACACCTTGAGGAATCTTACCAAATCTAGAAAAACAGTCTACTGTGGTAAAAAAAAAGACCATTAACAGAGTTAGAGGAGCGTATTTCTCATCATTAATAGAGAATAAAAGTAATTTTAGGTTTCTCTTTCATACAGTTGCCAAACTTACCCAGAGTCATAGCTCCATTGATTTGTCCATTCCATCAGTTATCAGCACTAATTACTTTATGGGATTCTTCATGAATAAAATTGATTCCATTAAAAATAAAATATTTGGGATCCTCCCAAAACATGATTACCTCGTCCTCAGTAAGTGAGGCAGCATTGGAGGAATCTTTAGAACCTTTTTTGTGTTTGAACTGTTTAGAAGCAGTAGAGCTTTCTGAGCTATCTAAAATTTTAGCTTAATCTAAACCTTCTACTTGTATGTTCCCAACCAAGTTGTTTAAGGAGGTATTCCCTTCAATCAATGACCCTATTTTGAATGACTAATCTATCCTAGTGAATTAATATGTACCAAAGGCTTTTAAAATAGCTGTTATTAAAAATGTACTTAAGAAACCTTCTCTTGATCAAGATGACTTAATACATTACAGACCTATATCTAATCTTCTTTTCCTACGTTAAATTCTTGAGCGTAGTTGTTAATCAACTATGTGAACATTTACAAAGTAATGACCTACTTGAAGAGTTTAAGTCAGGCTTCAGAGCTCATCATAGCACTGAAACAGCTCTGGTGAAGGTCACTAATGATATTCTCATGGCCTCAGATAATGGACTTGTGTCTGTACTTGTCCTGTTAGATCTCAGTGCTACATTTGATACTGTTGATCACAATATTCTACTAGACTTATAATACTAATCAAGCATCTTTATTTTCATTGCAATGTACATTTGTTTTCTGCATTTAACCCATTTAGGCACTCTGGCTCAGGGAGCCAGAGTGGCAGCTGGCGGGGGTTGAACCCAGAACCTCTGGGACACAGGTACAATGCTCTAACCACTAGGAAACCAGTCCCCATTCATGTAAATAATAAACCAATAAATTGGTGTCACTTGTTGAGTACCACAGGGAAAAATTCCGCTTTTTTTCAAAGGTCGCCTCTGATCTAGCTCCTCTAAAATATTTGAGAAGCTGCATGAGGGAGGTGACAAGAAGGGCTGCTATCGGCTTCACCCTCCCCTGGTCCATCGAGGCCAATGTTTGCGTATATTCTGTGTGGGATTGTCAGTGTTTGGGCTATGGGTTGTTCTGGTTAATTCTTTATGGTGAAAGCTGCAGCAAGCAGAACCCCTTCTCCTCCAGCAGAGCAGAGCTACTTGTATCTCTTTGCCAATGCTTTTCTACACTGCAAATGGCAAATAAACCAAACTGAACTGAATTAGACCTTTTAAAGTGTCTTGAGATGACAAGAGTAGTGAATAAAAAATAATTGAATTGAAGTCCCCACAGATTAACTGGAGAAGGTATTTGACGAGACCAGGAGGTCTATCTCTACTAAAATGGTTTTCTTGCAATCCTTTCTTAATAGAACTCTAAAAGCTACATGAAGTGTAAAGTTATCAATGCTCAGAACAGATTAATAACACTATTTAAAAACATCAATATATGTAAATACAAGCATAGCAGTGGATCTGTGCCTACTGTGGTGTTTTCAGAGTGAGTCCTTCTAGCACTGTTGCCAAGTCTCCTTATTATAACCAACTTTGGGCTTGTTCTTTCCCAAAGAGGCTTGCAAATCTGGTCAGTCATAATTTGCTGACTTTTGAGCTTGTTTTTGAAAATGAGGTTGCTTATTTGGGCTTGGCTTGCTGTTTAAGTGAAACCCCTTAGTTATCTCCCAGCTGAGCTGGGCTCCCCACAAAAAAAGCAAAACACGAGTGGTAGGTCGCTCGTCCTTCCCATTCCCCCGTTTCCCGGTTCCTGTGCCCTCCCGATGATAATCAGAATCGGTACAAAATGCACTCACACTGCATAGCATGCAAAACCCCAGCCTTCCTCCCTTAATGAATGACGATGAGTTGCAGTAAGTGGAGAAAATATGGAAAAAATGTATTAAAGAGTGGGAGAAAGACTGCACACTTAAGGAATGGATCCACCCTCAGATGGGTCAAAGCCATTCTGCAGATTCTGTGAAATACATGCTCACCACACCAATTTAATTCAGCATGTACAAACAGACAAGCACAAAAAACTATGAACCTTTTTCTATGAGGCTAACAAACATGGGGTTCACTGCCTCAAAACATAATGAGTCAAAACAAAGAAAGGAGCTGAAAATAGGCACTTATAGAGTCTGCGACTCGTCAGTCAATGCTGTGGACCATGTTGGTGAACTAATTTGATCCACTGACAGTGGGATCAAGCTACAACAAACAAAAGGCACTGCATTAATAAATCCTGTAACTTGTCCCTTGCATGTTTTAAAACCTCCTGAGTGATATTGGAGATGTCCAGTATTATCTTGTAATTGATGAGAGCTCAGGTAACAGATCTGTTAAACAACTTGGTCATCCGCTATTCCAGTGCTAAACTAAATAAGACTGTGTCAAACTTTTTGAGAATGGCTAGCTTGGATGTCGAAACAGCTGAGGCTACATAGCATTGGACTAGATATCAAAAATGCATTGGATTTGGCACAGATGGCAGCGGTGTTATGATGGGGAAGAGAAATATTTTGCACACACAGCTGCTCCAGCAAAACCCTGATCTTCAGCTTCTCAGGTGAGTATGCCATTAATTACAGCTGTGTGTAAGCAAGGCAGTCGAGACCCTCACTTGGAACCTTGCATACTTGGTTTCTCCTTCACACAACTGGTTTTCATACAGTGCCCTTCTTCCCCATGAATATGCAAAGACTTAGTGCCTTATCAATCCTGGAGAAGTTCCTTTAACGCTTACTCAGATGTCAAGTACACAATGTCTTTCTATTCATGAATGCTGTTTATGCATACTTCACCAATGAACTAAAGTTTCACTTTCTGCAAAGCCAAGATCAGCAAAGATGTTATGATGCTGAAATCCAGTACCAGATGTACAGTGATGCTGTTTCTGTCATTTCTGCAAGAATTTGACAGGGTCAACAGGTTGTTTCAGCAGGATTGAGGTAATCCATTTAAAATGCTGAAACGTTTGCTTATTTTCTTTTGCTCCCTCATCTCCAGAGTGGTGAGACCTGATAGAATCCCCACGTCAGATGAACAGCTGCTTGAACTTAATTGAACAGACAAATAGATTTGTTACTTTTGGGTACGATTTATTTTCATAATTGTGCAGGATGAGGCAAAAAGAGAGAGCAGAGCTGAAAGAAATATGAAAAGCAGGAGCCGAGACTTTTTGCTGGAAGCATGCAAACAGGTTCCAAAGAGACTTCCAGCTAACATCCAGATATGGAAATCTATGACAGCGTTCAGTTCATCTGTGTTCCTGTCACAGAAAACAACAGCTGGCATTGTTGTCACTTCTTTAAATCTTTTAGCTTATACACACGGCATCAGGCTGTTACATACCGTCCAGGGAAAACAAGGAGGACACTCAGGCTGAGGCCTTTTGGGTTGAAGTGCTCAGTTACAAAGACAGCAGTGGAGAGCAGACTTTCAGAGAACCTGCCCTATTTTCTCTGTCTTTGCTTGCAATGCCATTAAGTAATGCTGGTGTAGAATGAGTGTTCTCATAGATGAACCCAGTCTAGTCCAAACTGAGGAACAGAATGGGGCAGAACACACTCAGCAGCATTCTCCATATAAAATATGGACTGAGGAGGCAAGGTTTGTGCTGCAAAGATTTCATTCCATGCAAGCAGATGGAACAGACCTGGAGGGGAACTAAGGACATGGAAAGAAGTTTTACCCAAGCCTGTTAGATTTTTTTTATGTGACTTTTCTTTTAAACAGCAAGACAGTTTAACCTTTAAATAGTTTTTTCCAACTGTGTTTATGGTTAGTTTGCTGCTACAAATGCAAAATGCAATTTTCTTTTGATCAGGTGCTAAAAATAGAAGGTATTTGAATATTTCAAGTTATTCAAAAGGTCTATGGTGATCCTAATGGTAATGCCATAACAAATGTATATTTATACAGTGTGCAAGTGGCACATTTTTCTATCACAAGTAGATCTCTGTACTTCAGAGTCAGAATATCGGGGGTTGCAAGTTTGTTGCAAGTTTTCATAGAGCGGGTTGCTTGTTTCTTTCGGCAAAACTGGCAACACTGCCTTCTAGGTGAACACAGACATGTACACATGCAGAGTCATGGCAGGTTTGTGCTGACCCATCAAATTTGATTATTAGAGTGTAACATTAATACTGAACTGAACCGAACTACACACACACACACACACACACACACACACACACACACACACACACAGGTGTCTATGAGGGGTTGTTTGCTTTCATGTTCATTTGCCTACCTACTATGTTTTCTTCCAGGAAGAAGTTTTCTTCATAATCCTCTGCCTCCTTGTTCTCCAAAGCCATCTGATGAACTTGCCTAAAGAATCCCTCCGCTCCTCTGATCACCCCTCCAGTCGCTCCTCCCTGGTTCCACTGCCTGGACCCCTCCACCTACCATCCTTCATTCACCTGGCTGTCCACTCAAATAGGACTTTTAAAAAGACAACAGGGTATTGCTGTATTGACCTCTGGATATTCTGCCATGACTTTAATCCAGGACACCAATGGAGCTTTTAAGGATTGCATCAGTTGCGACCTCTAGCTATTTATCTTCTTCTTGTATAAACATGCTGAGTTCTCCTGATTTGTTGACAAATGGGTCATGGATCCATTCATTGCCTCATTACAGAGCCAGTCACCCATACTATGCAAAGCGGGCTTGGTGCATGAATCCATATAGTAGGACGCCTGGTAGTGTCTGTTAAATGCAGCTTTGTGCATTTAAACCGTAGACTCTTATTTCTTCTCCTCACAGGGCCTTTTTGCCTCGATAAAGAAACTTTTCAAAGACATTTAGTTTTACCTCCTTTAGCTAGCTTGTGGGTTTAGGTTGTCACGTTACCAAGACGTGTGAAGAATGTCATTGATGGTTGTGATTGAGAGAATCGAGAAATTTTCTAAAATTCAAACTCAGATAAATTAAAGATAAAAAGTGTAAATTATCTGTTCTTTCTGTGGGGCCCTGTACAAACTGACCCACAAACCGGTATTGTTCTGCAGTCCAGGGGGTTGGAGAGCCCAACTTTATGTTAAAAGCTTTCCTCCTGGTCCAAGAATATTCCAGCTGTTGGATGTTTTTGACCTATTGAATTGGTAAATTCTTCTCCGGAGTCTATTAATGTGAGTACTGCTGATCTGTTTATCAATGAGTTTATCCAGATTGTTATTACCGTACTTTCAGACCATAAGGCACACTTAAAATCCTTAGATTTTTCTCAAAAATGTATGGTATCCAGTGCGCCTTGTCTATGATCACCGTTGTGCTTACTGACTGATTTTATGTGGATCAATGTGCTAAAAAATCAGATCCGTCCGTCCGTCTTCTTCCGCTTATCCGGGGTCGGGTCGCGGGGGCAGCAGCTTCAGTAGGGAGGCCCAGACGTCCCTCTCCCCGGCCACTTGGGCCAGCTCCTCAGGAGGAATCCCAAGGCGTTCCCAGGCCAGCCGGGAGACATAGTCCCTCCAGCGTGTCCTGGGTCCCGGAGAAGGCACTCTACCCTTTTCCGGTTCAGGAGCCATGGTCTCGGATTTGGAGGCACTGATTTTCATCCCGGCCGCTTCGTACTCGGCTGCGAACCGCTCCAATGAGAGCTGTAGATCACGCCCTGATGAAGCCAATAGGACCACATCATCCGCGAATAGCAGAGACGCAATCCTAAGGCCACCAAAACGGATCCCCTCAACACCTTGGCTGCGCCTAGAAATTCTGTCCATAAAAGTTATGAACAGAATCGGTGACAAAGGGCAACCTTGGTGGAGTCCAACTCTCACCGGAAACGAATCCGACTTACTGCCGGCAATGCGGACCAGACTCTGACACCGGTCGTACAGAGACCTGACAGCCCTTATTAAAGGGTCTGGTACTCCATACTCCCGGAGTACCCCCCACAGGATCCCTCGGGGGACACGGTCGAATGCCTTCTCCAGATCCACAAAGCACATGTAGACTGGTTGGGCAAACTCCCATGCCCCCTCCAGAATCCTGCTGAGGGTGTAGAGCTGGTCCAGTGTTCCACGGCCAGGACCAAAACCACACTGCTCTTCCTGAATCCGAGATTTGACTATCCGACGGACCCTCCTTTCCAGAACCCCTGAATAGACCTTACCAGGGAGGCTTAAGAGTGTGATTCCTCTGTAGTTGGAACACACACTCCGGTCCCCCTTTTTAAATAGGGGGACCACCACCCCAGTCTGCCAATCCAGGGGAACTGCCCCCGATGTCCACGCAATGTTGCAGAGCCGCGTTAACCAACACAGCCCCAAACCATCCAGAGCCTTAAGGTACTCAGGGCGAATCTCATCCACCCCCGGGGCCTTGCCACCGAGGAGCTTTTTAACAACCTCGGCAACCTCAGCACCAGAGATGGGAGAACCCGACCCAGAGTCCTCAGGCTCTGCTTCCGCAATGGGAGACGTGTTGGTGGGATTAACAAGGTCTTCGAAGTATTCCGCCCACCGAAACACGACGTCCCGAGTCGAGGTCAGCAGCACACCACCCGCACTGTAAACAGTGTTGGTACCGCACTGCTTCCCCCTCCTGAGACGCCGGATAGTGGACCAGAATCGCTTCGAAGCCGTACGGAAGTCTTTCTCCATGGCCTCTCCGAACTCTTCCCACACCCGAGTTTTTGCCTCGGCGCCCAGCCGAGCCGCCTGCCGCTTCGACTGCCGGTACACATCAGCTGCTTCCGGAGTCCCACAGGCCAAAAAAGCCCGGTAGGACTCCTTCAGCTTGACGGCTTCCCTCACCTCTGGTGTCCACCAGCGGGTTCGAGGGTTGCCACTGCGACATGCACCGACAACCTTGCGGCCACAGCTCCGACTAGCCGCCTCAACAATAGAGGTGCGGAACATGGTCCATTCAGACTTAATGTCCCCCGCCTCCCTCGGGACGTGTTTAAAGTTCTCCCGGGGTGGGAGTTATAGCTCCGTCTAGCGGGGGACTCTGCCAGACGTTCCCAGCAAACCCTCACAATACGTTTGGGCCTGCCCGGTCGGACCGGCTTCCTCCCCGGTCGTACCGGCTTCCTCCCCGGTCGTACCGGCTTCCTCCCCTGCCATCGGAGCCAACTCACTACCAGGTAGTGGTCGGTGGAGAGCTCCGCCCCTCTCTTCACCCGAGTGTCCAAGACATACGGCCGCAGATCAGATGAAACAACAACAAAGTCGATCATTGAACTGTGACCTAGGGTGTCCTGGTGCCAAGAGCACATATGGACACCCTTATGCTTGAACATGACGTTCGTTGTGGACAATCCATGACGAGCACAGAAGTCCAACAACAAAACACCACTCGAGTTCAGATCAGGTGGGCCATTCCTCCCAACCACGCCCCTCCAGGTCCCACTGTCATTGCCCACGTGAGCGTTGAAGTCCCCCAGCAGAACGAGGGAGTTCCCAGGAGGGGCACTCTCCAGTACCCCTTCCAAGGACTCCAAAAAGGGTGGGTAATCTGAACTGCTGTTTGGCGCATAAGCGCAAACAACAGTCAGAACCCGTCCCCCCACACGAATGCGGAGGGAGGCCACCCTCTCGTTCACTGGGGAAAACCCCAACGTGCAGGCACCGAGATGAGGGGCAACAAGTATGCCCACCCCAGCTCGGCGCCTCTCACCATTGGCAACTCCAGAGTGGTAGAATATCCAGCCCCTCTCAAGGAGACTGGTTCCAAAGCCAGAGCGGTGCGTCGAGGTGAGTCCGACTATCTCTAGTCGGAACCTCTCAACCTCGCGCACAAGCTCAGGCTCCTTCCCCACCAGAGAGGTGACATTCCACGTCCCAAGAGCCAGCTTCTGCAGCCGAGGATCGGCTGATAAAAAAATCAGATGAAATGTGTAAATATGACTTTGGTTAGCAACAAAGCTGCTCAGCTCAATGGATATTGGGAGCATTACGGTACACTGTGTCACTACCTGATAGGACCCCTGAGCTGTCTACAAGACTGCCTGACTGTAATGTCTAAAATAGAAGTGCTTTCATGTAAGGCAGCCTGGAGAACGCGCTAGCTACAATAACCTAGTAAGTTAATTCAAAATATTTTTTTTAAATTTTGGCCTTATGTTAGAAACAGGGCAGTGTAGTCCAACTACTCTGTCCTCCCCACAGAGACAAATAGAGAGAGCTGTGGATGTGCAGGGGCGCACTGCAAAAAGGGAGCAAAAAGTATGTTTTTTTTAAAATGAGTTAATTTTTTCTTGATTTGAGCAGCTAAATTAGAGTATTTGGCAATGGAATGAGTATTTCTACCCCTAAAATAGGATAATTACATATCCTGCACATGAAATAAGATGATGCAGATGAATTGTTCTTATTTTTAGTGCAAAAATGTTATAGAAAAATATTTAAGGAGCCTTATAATCCGGTGCGCCTTATGGTCCGAAAAATAAGATTAACAGTTTTTCTAGAATATGGGAAAACTGAGGGAGTAATTAAAATCAGCCTGTGGTTTGTGAAAAGGTGTTTGTTCCAACTTTTATAAAGAGGTAAATTTGGCATTTTCACTTTTTTAGAAAATGCAAAATTTGAAGTTATTTGCAGATTTGCATTAAAAGTGTAGAAATTCCAGGTATTACTCATTTAAAAACCAACATACCATAGAAATCAGTCTGTAGGCATGTTATCTGTACATATTCAAAACGTTTCTATTAATTCTCTCACTGACTTGCTGCTGATTTGAATAAACCTGGTGGAAGGTGAAAAACTTTGCATATCGTGCAGGTTTTTGATGCTAATTTTTTACGCATAAAAACACTGAAAGAAATTAAACAAGCTTCATTGGGCAGATTTTGACTAAAGACATCAGAACAAATATTTAGGTTTTGACATGACAAAAGTTTGGTTTCTGGTTTTGCGTAAAAGAAATATAGTAAGTTTTTCTTATTTACTGCTTCAACTCAACGTTCAGTCATTTTTGACAAAATGTAAATCATCTGATGATTTACATTTTTACTCTTTGTTGGTTTTTTGAAATGACCAAAACTGTAGTTGAAGCAAAATATCCTTAGCCAGCAGTGATCAGAGTGAAACTACCAAATTACAAGGATGAGGAACCATAAAAATGTTTAGCTTCTGAGTCTTTACATTTATCTCCAAATGTCTCTAGGAAGGATTATTTAATTATTTAACGATGGGACACGGCCCACAACTGAAACATTATTTCACTATGAATATTTTATAACTAATGATTACTGTTGTGAATGTTTTAAAATATGGAAGCTAAATATTTGATTAACTTCGAGGATTGTAGCGCTTGCTCCTGAGTTCAGTGCATTTGTGTAGCATTCTGCTATCTGAGTGGTGCTGCACAGTCTGGTTGGCAGGTCTAGACATTTGTTTATTGTCAGCAATCAAGTGCTAGCAATAGCCCTGCCAAGGGCTACAAGAAAGAAGAGTCTGTGGGTGCAAGAAACCCTGAGGTTCAGAGAGCAGCTTTAGGAGTTTGGGTTTGTTAATCCCTAAAGTATGTTCAAGTCTTTGTAGGAGAATATTGTGATCAACTGTATCAAACGCAGCACTGAGATCTAACAGGACAAGTACAGACACAAGTCCATTATATGAGGCCATCAGAATATCATTAGTGACTTTCACCAGAGCTGTTTCCGTGCTATGATGAGCTCTGAAGCCTGACTGAAACTCCTTCAAATAGGTCATTACTTTGTAAATGTTCACATAATTGATTAGCAACTACTTTTTCAAGAATTTTAGAAGATTAGATATAGGTCTGTAATTTATTAATAATAAAGTAATAATAGTAATATAGTAATATTATCTTTATTGTCATTGAAACATACATTGAAACATACATTACAACGAAATGTGTTCTCTTCTATTAACCCATCACCCTTGGGGAGCAGTGGGCTGCCATGTGCGGCACCCGGGGAGCAATCGGGGGTTAAGGGTCTTGCTCAGGGACCCAGAGTGCAGGCACTGAGGATCAAACGGGGTACTTGCATCCTTCTCTGAGTGCAAGAGAAGGATGCGCTGCTCTAACCACTAGGCCAACACTCCCCGTTATTAAGTCATATTGATCAAGAAGGGGTTTCTTAAGTAATTATGCCGCTCTGGGAGGGAGCGTGTTCAAGTAGCTCCGTAACGTTTTTTGTACGATTTTTTTACTTTTTTCAAAATTTCATTCCTGCTTTTCTTGGAAAATTTGCTTTTTTTGGACAAATGTTTCTTCTTGTATTGGATGCTGCATTGCTGGATTGATTTTTCCTAATATGTTTCTATATTTAGCTCTTTTGTTATGATGCGTAACCATAAACGTCAGATACGTAGACGCCTCGTTGGGCGCGGGTTCATACATCAACATCACTGCCATATTGTATGTGGCAGAAAGAAGTTAAGTTCTGTCATAGTGAACGTCAGAGAAGATCGAGAAGATTTTTTTCAGGAGAATGAAGCCAAAGGAATACGAAAAAAAACTCGTAATATTACAAAAATATAAATATTACGAATATAAAGTATATTCTAAGAATAGACTCGCTCTTATACTGTTTAAGTGACTGAGTCTAACTGCAGATTTGCCACAATTAACAGTAATGGCGGATGCTCTGACGCATCCGCAGCATAGGCAGAACCCGCCTAAAAGGCGTCTACGTATAAGATGTCTATGTGCGTAACCAAAGCAACATGGTGGTTTACAACAGGAAGCAGCTGATTACAACAACCAAAGCCAGAAATCCCACAGGAGTTGAAAAGGAGGCGTTGTGGTTGCAGAGCAGGAGCAAAGAGGAGAGAGAGAAGGAGGAAGTTCAAACCATCTCTAAAATCCATCATCATGGGCAATGTGAGATCGTTAGCTAACAGGTTGGATGAACGTCAAGCCCTGATAGGACTGAGCAAGAGTTTCAGGAATGCAGTATTATGTTTTTTACTGAGACATGGCTGTAGGATCATATCCCCAACTCCAACGTCTCTCTGCTGGGCTTCCTGACTATACGAGCAGACAGAGATTTAAAGAGCAGAAGGAAAAGGAAAGGAGGTGGATTGGCAGTGCTTGTCAACAACAGATGGTGTCACCCAGGACACGTTACTGTAAAGTGTCGTCTCTGCAGTCCAGACATTGAATTATTGGCAGTAAGTTTACGTCCATATTATTAGCCAAGAGACCTCACCAGTGTTGTTTTGTGATTCCCACCAACATCCCACCCTCACTTGTTGCCAACAATGAATATAATGTCATCAGTTCTGTAGTTGCTAGGACGCAGACCCAATACCCCAATTTGTTTGTGTCAATATCTTGTTATTTTAATCACGTCTCACTCTCTGCTACAGTGCCAACATTTCAACAGTTTGTCAGCTGCTCTACCAGAGAAAACAAGACATTGGATTTGTTTTACACAAATCTAAAGGATTCATATATTTCCAAATCAAGAACTTATTTGGGAAAATCAGATTACAACCTTGTTTTTCTCTGCTCAGATTATAAACCTCTTGTCAAGAGACTACCTGTAGCTTTGAAACTACCAATTGGATTTTCTTTGAAGCCATAAGGAGAGAACATCATTGAATTATATTATACATTGCATATATTATAAAATATGTTATATAATTAATTATTATATAAATATATGACTGAGTGTGTTGGTTTATGCACATTTTGAGCAACACCAATTGACCTACCTAGGACTATCTAGGATAGTGTTATAGGCTACATTAAGGTTTTGACATTCAGTGTCAACATGAATGTTAAAATGCTCCTCTATAATAATCTTGTCAGTATTTAACACCGAATCAGGTAAGAAGTCTGACAACTGATCCAAAAAGTGAGAGTAAGGGCCTGGTGGACAATATCAAACAACAAACAGAAGAGGCTTCGTTAATTTGCAGTTTGGATGAAGGAAACTGAGGTTATTAATTAGTTATTAATTGGCCTGGGACTAAATAATAAATCAGATTGAAAGATGGTTGCTCCTCCTTCTCCTCTTCCCGTAGGTCTGGGATTGTGGAAATTTAAATAATTGGAGGGAGTTGACTCATTTAAACTAATGTAGTCCTCTTGTAGCCAGGTTTCTGTGAGACAAAATAAATCATTCTGATGATCAGAAATCTATTAATTTACTAATAAAGTATTTAGAAGGATAGACCTTATTGTAATGTTGTTATTTTCCAGTCTTTGGAGGGAGAGACGTTATATTTAATAAACCACATTAAATTGTTTCATTTTTTGGTTCAAGTTGAGTCATATTGATATTTATTAGATTTTTATGATTTGTTACTTTTAAAACCGTTTTTGATCTGTTAAGTTTTGGCCGTGGGAAAGACACCGTCTCAATAGGGTAATGGGTGGGTAACAGTACAGAAGCTGCAGAGAGGTGTGTTAAACTACGGCTCTGCTTCCTGGTCTGGACCCTGGGTTGTCAGCATTTAGGAGAACTAATAAATCCGGCCAGATTTCTAGAAAGAAGAGCTGCACCCTCCAAAGTGGGATGAATGCTGTCTCTCCAGATCAGACCAGGTTTTCCCCAGAAAGTTCTCCAGTTATCAATGTAGCCCACGTCGTTTTTAGGACACCACCTAGACAACCTGCGGTTGAATGATGACATGCGGCTAAACATGTCATTGTTAGAAGAAATGTGAATGTAATCATTTTCTTTTTATCTTTTTATTAAGGACTGTTCTACTTTTTTAACTTCACAGGAGAAACAGATGGTTCTCCTAGACCAAGAGTCTCTTGCTATATATGTTAATCTTACACCTCTGTGTGTGCCAACCCCATGTTGTAAACCCCCCCTGCCTTTTCTTTTGTTTCTTACTCCCATGTTGTGAACCCCTGACTCCGCCTGCCACTTCTTTGATGTCTGATAATAAAGGAAAAGGGACAGAGGTAACCAGCGCAGATGGAGCCAAGACTGTGATGAAAATGGCCTCACGTTTCTAGCTCTTCTGCCCTCTGTCTCTTTGAGAAGAGTCTAAAAACTTGTTTGTGTTGGCTTTCTTTCCAGAATCAAAGAGTTATTAAACTTAACTTATCAGCTGGCGCCGTGACGCGGCTCCCAACATATCGACTTGCTGACGAGAGGAGCAACAACGCTGTAAACCACTGCAGGTCTGTGGCAAGGACCTGGTGAAAGTCCCGGGAGGTAATTTCCTCGCTGGGACCAGCGTCTCCTTTCGGCAACGAGAAGATTGACGGGATTCCGACCGGGGAGAAAGCCAAACAAATCAAGTAAGTTTTAAAGCGATCGGTTAAAGTCCATCGTTCAGGGTTACGGGTGATTAAAAATTCCCCGAAAAGTTAATCGAGAGTTTGAGTCTCTCGAAGCTGCCGGTTTGAGTCCGTCGCAGAAGTTAAGGAAAACCAGGTTAAAGTCCTGAAAAGTAGATTAAAAAGGAAATCCAGGTTAAAGTCCTGAAAGGTAGGGAAAAAAAAGGAAATCCAGGTTAAAGTCCTGAAAGGTAGATTAAAAAAGGAAATCCAGGTTAAAGTCCTGAAAATTAGATTAAAAAAGGAAATCCAGGTTAAAGTCCTGAAAGGTAGGGAAAAAAAAGAAATCCAGGTTAAAGTCCTGAAAGGTAGATTAAAAAAGGAAATCCAGGTTAAAGTCCTGAAAATTTGATTAAAAAAAGGAAATCCAGGTTAAAGTCCTGAATGGTAGATTAAAAAAAAGAAATCCAGGTTAAAGTATAATATGATTGAACTTGAGATGACATGTTTCATGATTTGGCGCTATATAAATAAAATTGAATTGAATTGAATTGAAGTCCTGAAGAGGTATAAAAAAAAAGGAAATCCAGGTTAAAGTCCTGAAACGTGTATATATATATAAAAAAAACAGGATTAAAGTCCTGGAAATGATATAAACACAACGCAAAAGTAAAATAGGATGGGTTCCAGACAAAGTACAAAGGGAAATCCAAAAGGGCATGAAAAGTTTATGAATCAGATTGATCCACTTAATTTAAAATACTTGGGGAAGTGGAAGAAAAAGTATAATGTAAATGGTGTGTTGAAAGTGACTAAATGGGAAAACGTTGTGTGTCGGCTAAAAACAAGCGCTAGTGCAAAAACAGGAAAACAAAAACAGGAAAAAATAAAAGAGCTTGAAATTGCACGCTGTTGGTTAAATCAAGCACAAAAAAGGCAGGTTGTACGAGCAAAAAATAAAGCAGACCGTAGGCAGAGACAGTCCCGACCAGAAGGAGGGAGTGGGGTGGCCAATGGAGCGGTGCGTCAAAGCCCGACTTCATCACCTATATGGTCTCCTACAAGTTTAGGCTCTAAACAAAAAAGAACCCGCCAGAACATTACTTCAGTAATGCAAACCATGGTGGCAACTGAAGAAAACAGACCACCACCGTATAATCCCACAAACCCCCCCAAGGATGTTTCAAATCTGTACCCAGACCTGGATGGACTGAGTAAATCAGATCATTCATTATCTACAGACCAGTCCAAAGGATTGTGTCCTATGGTGCAGGTCGCAAATGCTAATGTAGGAACACAGCAGCCTCAAACAACCCCAGTTCTCCATCCGTGGTCGTTAGAGGAAACCAGAAAGGCTGTAGAAGGTGTCATTTCTCCACAGGAAGATCCAGAAATATGGACCCAAGACATGGAGGAAATTCATAGCTCATATGGTTTAAATGGAAATGAGTTCGAACAAGCCTTACAGTCGTCAGTGGGAAAACATTGGGAAAAAGCAAGGGCGAATCATACAGGCAGAACCCCACGAGGCGGAATATTTGAACATCAAACACAAATGGGGATCGAAAAAAGGCAGAAATGGACAGCTCTAGCAAAAGCAGCACGAGCAGTTTTCCACAGAAGAGCAGATTATGGACACTTGGCGTCCATAAAACAAAAAATAGGGGAAGACGTAGACAAGTTCAAAATACTCTTTGAAAAAGAATGTAGGTTTCACAGCGGCATCCCTCCCGCTGACAGAGATGAAACGCTATATCAGCAACAGCTAAAAAAAAATGTTGATGGCAGGTTTCCAGCCGCATATCTCCGCGTGGGTTAAAAAACATTTAGTTACACTGGCAACGCCTAATGTAACCACAGTTATGGAATATGTGCGTCAAAAAAGAGAAACACCCAAAAAGGGAGTTGGTGCATCTGGAGGGGGGACACACATTTTCTGGGCAGATCCTATGTGTGATTCAGAAGAAATATTTGCTTTCCAAGCCACCGGACCCTTCAACGGCGTCGAGGAGGTTTCTGAGGAGGCAGGGGCGGTCCTAGCGACCGAGGGGGCTTTCAGCCCAAATAAAAAAAATTCAAAAAAAATAAAAAATAAATAAATAAATAGATGGAGGATGCAGGAATAAATAGACCATGCCCAGTGGGTGCAGAAACAAGTACAGTTACAAGCCATGTTATCTCAGAAGAAGGTAAAAAGATACAGGAATAAAAAAAAAAATAAAAAATAAAAAACTCTAGCAGACTACATGAGAGAAATGTTGCAGTCTAAAAAAGTGTCCAATGCAAATTTACTGCCAGGAGAATCTTTTTCTCCACAGGATCCACAAACAGTGAGACAAGGAGACTGGGTTTTTTGTCAAAGTCATCAGAAGGAAAAACTGGACAAGCCCAAAGTGGGAAGGACCATTCCAAGTGCTCCTGACCATGCCAACAGCTGTGAAGATTACGGAAAGACCTTCCTGGATTCACCTCAGCCACTGTAAGTTACAGAGAGTGTTAAGTACCTAAAAGGTTTGAACAGTGAGGAAGTCCGACTTCAGAGGGGTTTGGTTTTTTAGGGCCACTCGTCTCAACGTCGGTGAAGAAACCAACTGATCCCTGTTCTTTAGAGTCCTGGGTAAAATTAACATCTCTGCTAAACTAGCAAAAATGTTTGCTAGACTCTGTTTGAGTCCAGATCCGCTGAGTGAGAGAGCAAAAGGTTCATCCACTCCACTGCCATGAAGATTTGGCTGGGAAATCTCCCAGACCATCACCAAGAGAACTTGTGGCAGATGAATGTGACGATGTTGGCTGAGGAAAAGAAAACGAGTAACTGCTACGTATGCTCAGTGATGCCCAAATCCACCAGACAACCCACCCTGTATGCTAAGAGCATGCCAGCAGGAGACGGAACGTGTTTCCTGAGGACTGTCCTCGTACCTGTGTTTGCACCTGGAAATACGTTTAATGGTACTGCAAAACAGAATGGTTTTGGACATGTTAACTGCTAGCCAAGGTAGCGTATGTATAATGATTGGAATTTCCTGCTGTATGTATATTTCTGATGCAAATGAAACTCATATTACTGAAGCTATGTCTGCTTTAAACAATCTGCAACAAGCAATGTCCCAGGATGCTGTTCCTCTAAGTGTGGACTTCCTCCCCTGGTTCTTTTCAGGATCGTAGTGGCACCTTTTACTGAAAATAATGACACCAATTTTTATTGTTCTTATTATTCTTTGTGTTTTTACTGCTTGTGTAATCCCATGCCTAAAGTCTATGATTGCTAAGACTATGGGAAATGTAATGTTTCAATATTAAATGCTTTCACAAATCCCTCTTGAAGAAGTACACCCCGTAGTTTAACTTTTCCCATGTTAAATGCTTAACAAAATGACAGTCTCATTAAAAATGCAGAACGCAAGAAATGAGTACTTGAAGTAGATTACGTTAAGCTCCAATTGTAAATAAAAATGATTAAAAGGAGGGAATGTTAGAAGAAATGTGAATGTAATCATTTTCTTTTTATCTTTTTATTAAGGACTGTTCTACTGTTTTAACTTCACACAGGAGAAACAGATGGTTCTCCTAGACCAAGAGTCTCTTGCTATATATGTTAATCTTACACCTCTGTGTGTGCCAACCCCATGTTGTAAAACCCCCCTTGCCTTTTCTTTTGTTTCTTACCCCCATGTTGTGAACCCCTGACTCCGCCTGACACTTCTTTGATGTCTGATAATAAAGGAAAAGGGACAGAGGTAACCAGCGCAGATGGAGCAGAGACTGTGATGAAAATGGCCTCACGTTTCTGGCTCTTCTGCCCTCTGTCTCTTTGAGAAGAGTCTAAAAACTTGTTTGTGTTGGCTTTCTTTCCAGAATCAAAGAGTTATTAAACTTAACTCTATCAGTCATCACTGGTCAGATCAGGCAGGGGACCAGAAAACATTACGGAGTCCGACATTGTTTTAGCAAACTTACACACCAAAGCAACACTAACTTTAGTGACCTCCGATTGGCGTAACCAGGCGTCATTACCGCCAGCGTGAATAACAATCTTACTGTCTTTACGCTTATCCTTAGCCAGCAGTTTCAAGTTGGATTTGATGTCGCCCGGCAGCTTGAATCCAGTGTTGTTGCATTACTGCTATCTATTGGATCCTAATATATATATATATATATATATATATATATATATATATATATATATATATATATATATATATATATATATATATATATATATATATATATCCTTTAAATCCTTATCATGATCCCAGAATTTTAAAAAAAAAATTTAAATCTTCTTCTTCCCCTCAATACTATTTAACTCAGCAATCAGTCACACCTGTTAGGCACTAATTAGTCAGATCTCACTCCACCTCCTAGCCTCCCTACAAAAGCCTTCCTCAGTCTTATCTTCCCCAATTCATCAGTCTCCACTCACTCCACGTCTGTCAGCCTAGTTTGCTCCCTGTTTTGTTGCTGGATCTCTTTTTACCACTATGCTCCAAGTAAAGCCTCTGCTAGCTGCTGGGTTTCCTGCTACCTCTGTGCTTCAAGTAAGGCCTCTGCTCGCTGTTGGATTCCCTGCTACTTCGGTGCTTCAAGTAAGCTCTGTGGTCTGTCGCTGGATTGCCTGCTACTCTGTGCTCCAGCAGTCCTGCACCCAAGAACTCTCTTGCTCTGCATCTCTGGTTCAACAGCAGCCCTGCATCTCAAGAACTCTGTCACTGCACCTCCGGTTCGACAATAGCTCTGCATCTCCAAGAACTCTCTCTTACTACATCTCTGGTCCGAAGGTTGACATAGCACCTCCAAGTACTCATCATGAGATCCAGCTCTGAGTTCTCTAGTCTCTTCCAGTCAGCCTGCTCCTGCACCCACCATCTTCTGTCCGGAAACTAACTCTGGTCATCTCATCCACAACTCAGTATTTTCAATAAACTGCAAAGAACAAGCTCTGTGTGTGTGTGCTCTGTCCACGTTCACAACAAAATGAAACAAACTTAATTTCACCTGATAAAACTTTATTTTATATTTATTCCTGACGTGCTTTCCTAACAGTCAGTCTGACAGCAGTGAGACTCTTTACAACAGTAAACTAACTAGTTTATATTCAGACAGAGGTCATAGCTGCAGAACACAACACCGCCATCTACTGTTCAAAAGCACCACAAGTTTAGCTAACGTGTTTTTATTTGAGTGGATGTCAAATAATTCAGACAGGAGACTGAAAGACTGAAATATTCTCTATAGATTACTTCAAATGTTATAATTTTATGTGAAAATCAATAACAATTTAACATCGCTGTGATGATTTTTTTTTAAATATACTTAAAAGCCTCCCCCACCCCATACTCACGCACCCACCACCCTGCCTCATGGAATCCAGCAGCTTTGCGTTTCAGTCTAAGAACATTTTGCTGATCTGTGTATTCATTCCAACCTCCTCACTCCTCAGAGGAGTTCCTTGGCGATGAGCTCTGGTTGACTAGCCATCCGGGCCATGTTGACACCGTCCTCAGGGGGGCCTGTCCCGTGGGCTGTCTGGCCCGGGTGCAGGATGGGGGGCCCGGAACAGAGAAAGAACCGAGAAGGTTGGGTTGTGGTGGAGTCCCCCCCTCCCCATCTTGACTTTAGGGTTCACGTACCGGGTCCGGGTGCCTGGTCCTCCTTCGAATTGCCGGATCCTGGACCTGGGAATAGGGGATGTGTGCGATGAATGCAAAGGAGTGTATTGCGCAACCCCCCTGCCCACCCCCTTTTTTTTGAGTGGTCGTGTGTTGTGTATGAGGGCACCGGAGTGGGAGTGAGTGAGTGATTGAGACTATGTGTGGGTTTTTTTGTCAGGTTGGGCTCAGCCGGGGCCCCCGCGGTGGGGCGCGGCGCTCCCAGGACCTCGGCTCTCAGGGGCCCATGACCGGTCCCACCTCAGAGTAGCTGGCTGCCGGTGGAGCCCACGGGCTTGTCCCCGTGGCTCCTGGAGGTTCAGCGTTGCGGCGGCTGGGGTTTCCCTGGGGGGTGTCTCGCCTCTTCCCTTTGGTGGGGGCTGCGGATTTCCTGTGTTGGCCCCTCTTGGGCAACTTTACTTTGGGGGTCCTCTTGGACATCTATTCAGTTCAATTCAATTTTATTTATATAGCGCCAATTCATGAAACATGTCATCTCAACACACTTTACAAAGTCAAATTCAGTCATATTATACAGATTGGGTCAGATTATACAGATTGGTCAAAAATTTCCTATATAAGGGAACCAGTTGATTGCATCAAAGTCCCGACAAGCAGCATTCACTCCTGGGGAAGCGTAGAGCCACAGGGAGAGTCGTCTGCATTGTCCATGGCTTTGCAGCAATCCCTCATACTGAGCAAGCACAAAGTGACAGTGGAAGAAAAACTCCCCATTAACGGGAAGAAAAACCTCCAGCAGAACCGGGCTCAGTATGAACGGTCATCTGCCTCGACTGACTGGGGGTTAGAGAAGACAGAGACACAAGACAGACAAAAAAGCACAGAAGCACACATTGATCCAGTAATGTGTTCTACATTAGATGGTAGTAGCGGGTGAGCCGTCTTCTCTGGATGATGTCACAGTTAACAGAACGCCAGACCAGGTGTACCTACTACGAAGAACAAAGAGAGAGAACAAAAAGTTAAAAGCTGAAATGACAACAGTCCTTTCAATGCAATGCAATGCAAAACTGGAGCACAGTAGAAATCAGTAGAGTGAGAAAAATAGGCCCTGATGTCCTCCAGCAGCCTAAGCCTATAGAAGCATAACTATAGAGGTAGCTCAGGGTAACATGAGCCACTCTAGTTATAAGCTTTGTCAAAAAGGAAAGTTTTAAGATTAGTCTTAAAAGTAGACGGGGTGTCTGCCTCACGGACCAAAACTGGGAGTTGGTTCCACAGGACAGGAGCCTGATAGCTAAAGCTGCCTCCCATTCTACTCCCATTCTACTTTTAGAGACTCTAGGAACCACCAGCAGACCTGCAGTCTGAGAGCGAAGTGCTCTGTTAGAAACATACTGGGTAATCAGAGCTCTGATATATGATGGAGCTTGATTATTAAGGGATTTATACGTTAGAAGAAGAGTTTTAAATTCTGTTCTTGATTTAACAGGAAGCCAATGAAGGGAAGCTAAAACAGGAGAAATATGATCCCTCTTGTTGATTTTCATCAGAACTCTTGCTGCAGCATTTTGGATCAGCTGAAGGCTTTGAACTGCATTTTGTGGACTTCCTGATAGTAAAGAATTACAATAGTCCAGCCTTGAAGTAACAAATGCGTGGACTAGTTTTTCAGCATCACTCCTGGACAGAATGTTTCTAATTTTGGCGATATTCCTGAGGTGAAAAAAGGAAACTTTGGAAACCTGTTTAATATGGGATTTAAATGACATGTCTTGGTCGAAAACAAAACCAAGATTTTTAACTTTATTTCCAGAGGCCAAGTTAATGCCATCCAGATTAAGTGATTAAGAAGTTTATTTTTTGAGGACTCTGGTCCAAAGATTACAACTTCTGTCTTGTCAGAATTAAGTGCAGGAAATTTAAAGTCATACAGGTTTTGATGTCATCAAGACATGATAGCAGTTGAAGTAACTGATTGGATTCATCAGGATTTATGGATAAATATAGCTGAGTGTCATCAGCATAACAGTGGAAATTAATCCCATGCTGTCTGATAATTTTGCCAATGGGAAGCATATATATATAGTAAAGAGAATTGGTCCAAGAACTGAACCCTGTGGTACTCCACAGGTGACCCTAGAGTTTGAGGAAGATTTATTATTAATATGAACAAACTGGAATCTGTCAGACAGATCAGATTTAAACCAGCCTAATGCTTTTCCCTTAATCCCTACAGTATGCTCAAGTCTTTGTAGGAGAATGTTGTGATCAACTGTGTCATGCAGCACTGAGATCTAACAGGACAAGTATAGACACAAGTCCATTATCTGAGGCCATGAGAATATCATTAGTGACCTTCACCAGAGCTGTCTATGTGTTCACATAGATGATTAGCAACTACTTTCTCAATAATTTTAGATAAGAAAAGAAGATTAGATATAGGTCTGTAGTTTAGTAACTCATCTTGATCAAGAGAAGGTTTCTTAAGTAAAGGTTGAATAACAGCTACTTTAAAAGCCTGTGGTACATATCCATTTACCAAGGATAGATTAATCATTTCTAAAATAGGACCACTGATCAAAGGGAATACCTCCCTAAAAAACTTGGTTGGGATTGGGTCCAACATACAGGTAGACGGTTTAGATGAAGCTAAAATTTTGCAAAGCCAATTGAATCTAGGATAGTTTTAAAGGCTACGCTAAGGTTATCACATTCAGTGTCAACATGAATGTTAAAATCACCCACTATAATAACCTCATCAGTGTTTAACACCAAATCAGATAAGAAGTCTGACAACTGATCCAAAAACTGAGAGTAAGGGCCTGGTGGACGATACAAAAACACAAACAGAAGAGGTTTTATTGCTTTGCAGTTTGGATGAGGGAAACTGAGGTTTAAATGTTCAAAAGAACTGTAGTTATTAATTGGCCTGGGACTAATTAATAAATCAGACTGAAAGATGGTTGCCACTCCTCCTCCAGTCAACTCCATCATTGGATGGAGTTGACTCATTTATACTAACGTATTCCTCTTGTAGCTAGGTTTCTGTGAGACAAAATAAATTAATCTGATTATCGGAAATCAATTAATTAACTAACAAAGTCTTTGGAGGGAGAGACCTTATTGTATTGTTCTCATTTTCCATGATGGCCTGGAAGCAACAAACACAGACACAGTGTTCAGTTTAAAAGGTTTATTGAAGGAAGGGTGAGAACAAAAGTGGTTTTGGATGTTGATCTGACTGGGTGGGAGGACTCCGGTTGCAGGCTGTGGGAATAAGAGAGGAGAGGTGAAGACCAACAACAGGATGGCTGGTTAGATGGAGTAGTAGACATTAACTGGTTTTGTTTTTGTTTTACCATTTTCTTTATGTATATTGTTTAGACCTGTCACCACTCACCCCTTGACTTGTTTGAAGGATAATATTATGTGTTTGTCATGATTTGAAGGTGAACCCGAACACGACCACAGACAGAGATACGTTTTAAAATAGTTTATTGGATGATGATGAGTAGTGGAAGCAGGAGACCAGAGAGACTGAACCGGACTGGAGCCAGAGGATGTTGATGGCAGGAACTGGCAAGCAGAACAGAGCCGGAGCACAGAGGTAGCAGGACCAGCAGCATGGCAGAGTGAAGACTTGGAGGCCGGAGCAACAGCAGGCAGGCGGAGACGAAGGGAACCCGGCTGGACAAGGAAAAGGTGATGTGTGTAGAAATGAGCAGAATGGACAAACGAACCAACAGGGAAGAGCTGACTGAAGTGAGCTTAAATAGGGAGGATGACAGGTGTGCTGAGTTCTGGCTTGATAGTGGCTGACAGGTGTAGATGATTACTGAGGTGGAGATGAGACTGGAGTGTATGGAGGGTGAAAAGTGCTCTGAATATGTCCATGGAGCAGCAGGCAAACCTGCACCATGACATCACCCCCTCTTAAGGCCGGCTTCCAGATGGCCAAGAGCAAAAATAAATCCAACAAAAAACGACCCACCCAGGGTGGGTGGAGGGAGGCACTAGATGGTGGGCAATAGTCCAAAAAAAAACAAAATCTACCCCAACGGGGCGAACAAAGGAAAGCCTGGGTTGGCAACTGATGCCCAGGAGGATGGACCTCTGGTTGCCGACCTCTGCGGTGGAGCAGCAGAGTCTGAAACAGGCACCACGGAGGGTGACCCCGATAAGACCGCAGAGTCTGGTATGGCCAGCAGTGGAAGAGGACCCTGGAAGACACGGGGCTACCGAGAAAGGGCTGCGGCAGGACACAGGTAGCACAACACTACAGGCTACCGAGGTCGCAGGACTACAGGCTACTGAGGTCGCAGGACTACAGGCTACCGAGGTCGCAGGACTACAGGCTACCGAGGTCGCAGGACTACAGGCTACCGAGGTCGCAGGACTACAGGCTACCAAGGTCGCAGGACTACAGGCTACTGAGGTCGCAGGACTACAGGCTTCGGAGGTCGCAGGACTACAGGCTACCAAGGTCGCAGGACTACAGGCTACCAAGGTCGCAGGACTACAGGCTACCAAGGTCGCAGGACTACAGGCTACCGAGGTCGCAGGACTACAGGCTACCAAGGTCGCAGGACTACAGGCTACTGAGGTCGCAGGACTACAGGCTTCGGAGGTCGCAGGACTACAGGCTACCAAGGTCGCAGGGCTACAGGCTACCGACGGGACTGGGCTACAGAGTTCAGGAAGACTCAGGACCCTCCTGGGTCTCCATGTCGCAGACAGGCGGAAGACCCTCCTGGGTCTCCATGTCGCAGACAGGCGGAAGACCCTCCTGGGTCTCCGCGTCACAGGTTGGTGTACTGGTGGGTGCAGCACCTGCGTTGGACGCTGGACTGGCGTCGACCCTCGGCAGCAGGCACCTCTGATGCAACCAGTGAAGCAGGACCAGGGCTTTCTTTGGCTGCGGGCTGAGCAGGAACTTAGTCTCTGGCTGTGGGCTGAGCAGGAACTGGGCTTTCTGCTGAAGCCGGTGATGGGGTGACGGAAACCTCAGCCTCTGACCTGGGTGCAGGCCGATAGAGAAGCAGGTCATCCCTATCCCCATAAAAGAGGTCCCACAGCTGGGTCTCATGGATCTGGGGCGCTTTGGGCGGATGAGGCCTGGACCTCCAAGCAGCAGCTGAAGACTTCACCCGAGAAGTGAGCTGAGTGTCGTGGAGGTGGTGACAGAGACGTTGAGCAGCGGCCGTGTTCCGACATTGATGAGCGCGGCGTCTGCGTCGAGAGGAGCCGGGCGGCGAGAGAGTGGCTGCTAAACCGTATCTAGATCATATTCAACGTGAGCCCGGGGTAACTCAGTAGAAGTAAACAAGCGCAACCTATCTGAGGCGGTCATTCTATTGGCTGGAATAGTTGTTAGGCTATGATTCAACTCTAATCTGAGAGAAAACTACAAAAAATCCAAACGTAGAGCCAACAAGTTTGGGAGTGCATCTCTCACTTGAGCAGAGAGGAGGTTTGGCGAGGAAAAGGAGGCAAGGAGGAACAGAAAATGTCTGAGCAATCTTTGTTTCTGAGAGCAGTAACAAAGATTCAATGGAGAAGAGAGTATATTTGAGAGAAAGAGGTTTTAAATGCAAGTGAAATCATTTTCAGAAATATAAAATGTCTGTTCCTGACTTTTACTTATGACTTAAGTAAAAATAAACTAAAACAGAAATGAAACAAATTTCTTTTCATTTGATAAAACTTTATTTTACATTTATTCCTGACATGCTTTCCTAACAGTCAGTCTGACAGCAGTGAGAATTTTTACAAGCGTAAACTAACTAGTTTATAGAGGTGATAGCTGCAGAACACAACAGCGCCATCTACTGTTCAAAAGCACACAGCTTGGAAAGAAGTTTGATGGAGGATTTCTCTCTGCATGTCTGGTCTTTGACTATTTTCACTTCCATCAACAACAGCAAAAAAAGTTTAGCTAAAATGTTTTTATGTGAGCGGATGTCAAATAATTCAGACAGGAGACTGAAATTACAACTCCCATTACTTAAATTATTATAATTTTATTTAAGGATGAATAACAACAGCTAAGCATGGGACAGTTATATTTTTTTTTATTTAAATAAAAGCTCCCCCCCTCCCCACCAAACACGCACACACCACCACCAACATTTTGCTCATCTGTGCATTAATTCAGTCCTCTTCACTCCTCAGAGGAGTTCCTTCAACTAAACAATCATTTCAATATTTCCATCTTGTGAAATAACTGTTGCACCAGCTGGATTTTCAGCTTCTAAGATCCTCCTAAATATCTTCTTCTTTGTGGAATATCTTTCCATCCGTCTGCTTCCTCCAGCTCAGTTTGACGTCTGGCTTCCCTCCCTGCTGCTGCAGCTTCAGTTCCAGCTGAAACACAATAACATCACTGATGTTAATATTACACAGACACAGCTTATTTAAGGTCAATATTCTACTGAAGTTCCAGCATGTTGTGATCTTATCACATGTGACTGCTTCAGACTTTTTTAGTTAATTTTCCTGACATTAGTACTTTTGGATTAAGCACACAACCATTTTAATTTAAACTAGTTTTGTTCACAAGAATTTGTCATAAGACTGGGAAACCTCAGAAGAGAAGAAGGTGTCATCAGGACAGGTTGATCCTTTTTCAGATGTTTATCTTGATCTTGTTTCCTCCAAAGAAAAGCTACTTTGTCTCTTTGCATCAGAACATCTTCACAGGCAGGAAGCTGCTGGAAGAAACAAGATATTTTGACCTGACAGGTTCAACCGCAGAGAAGAACTTTCAGGATGTCCTAGCAGGTCAAGCTAGAACCAGGCTGTGTCTCCTCATGAGGAGGATGAAACACAACCAGGTCTCCACCAGTGCAAAGGTTGCTTAGCAGCATCGGCAGCTTCATGTAGCTGCATCTTCACTGTGGAGAAGACTTTATTACAAGAGGCCAGACCGAGGTTCTGCAGGAAGTATAAGTCTGTTCTTCTCTGATGAATCCTCCTTCTGGTTGTTTTGAAAACCAGGAGAAGAAACTCTGAGAGCCACCATGAGGCCCATTTGGTGGCAGCAGTGAAGGTTTCTGGTCCAATCTATGTGTGGCGTTGCTTCTCCACCAAGCCCATGGGTTTCCTCCCAATCCTCCTCAGACCACTGGAATCAATGAAGGGTGGGATCCAAAGGTCCTCCTGGAGAACCTTCTTCCAACAATCCAGGAACCATTTGGTGGTGATCAGAGGATTTCCCTGAATGAAGGAGAAATGTTGGACCTAGTTGGACCTGCGGTGAAAATGCCAGCTCTGAAGCATCTTTCCATCCACCCCACAGCATGATGCTGCCACCACCAACCATCCCTCCAAAGCCAGCAAACTGGGATCCATCAAAGACCCTGATGAGTCGCCATCAGTCAGGATCTGGTCCAGAAGATGAAGTCACTGACTACAGTTAATAATCTGGTACCAAACGTGACTCCACCTCGGTACCAACCCTCAGCATGTTCTGCTGATCTGCTTTGAGCTGCTCCTTTCTTCATGCAGTCATCACCTGAGAGCAGCTAGCAGCAGATAAATGAGTTTTCAGGCTGGAGTTGTCCCTGGTACCATATCTGCTCGTTCTGAACCAAACCAGAACCTTTTCACCTGCTCACCAACATGTTCGCTCCATTACGACTGAAAATACAGTGAATGAAGAAAATAGATTTGTTTTTACATTTGGTGAACATTTCTGGTTTTATGGTAATTTACCTGCTTCAGCAGGTTTTCCAGCACAGCAGGATCCTCCAGGTCCAGAGGGGAGGTTGTGACCAGCTTCACTTTCAGAACCTTCTGTGAAACTGCAACTGTGATGGGAGAAAATATTGAATCAGTTCTGGTTGGGACTTGAATGATATTCTGACCCAGTATTTGCTGGGATTCACTCTCATGTTATTTCTAAAAGCTTCTTATACTGCTGAGCCTCGCATAATATAACCCTGGATTATCTGAAGCTTCACCAGCAGAAACCCGTCAGACAAAAGGTCCAGCATGATCCTCAGCACAGCAGCTCAGTCTGACCCACATGATGTTCCTGAAGCTTTGCAGCCACTAACTGAACAGTGCCGAACCCCAAGATGTTGGTTCAGTTCCAGGAGGAAAACAGTACTACTTCTTCACAACATACAGAAGAGAAGAGCCACGCCGATCATAGAGATGTTTTTAATTCTCTCTCTCTGTCTCTCTCTCTCTCTCTCTGTCTCTCTCTCTCTGTCTCTCTCTCTCTGTCTCTCTCTCTCTCTCTCTCTCTCTGTCTGTCTGTCTCTCTCTCTCTCTCTCTCTCTCTCTCTCTCCAGTGTTTTGAAGCTTCCAGTTTTTACCTAACTCAATAATATTAGCAAACCCCTTCAATGCTGTTATACATGACGAGCTTCTATGTTGATAGTGATTGTTCAGTGTTGGATCCAGTAGGAGTTTAATCAACTATGCATGATTTACAAGTTGCTACCTCTACACTTTTATCTTCACCTGTTTTCTATTTTTCATAATTTATTTAGTTGTAGTAGTGTTTCTAGCAGTGTTATTAAACAGAATAATTGCTGAATCAGGAAATTGTTAGTATAATAAATTCCAACCAGCTTAATTGTGGTCTCTAAGCGTTATCAAATTATCTCATTTTGAGTTAATAACTGAATCTACATAGACATTTTCATTTGTTTGTGGTTAATGATCAATGATTAAAACTCTAATTGCTAGTGAAATTATGGTTATTAACATTATAGGGCAGGCCTTACTCAATTCTTCAACTGGTTAGACACCCTTTTCTAAGGATAAATAAAGTTAATAATTGTTAATTAATAAGCTAATTGTTAGTGCTAATCACTGATAGCCCTTGATTACAAATCCCATACATCTGATTGGCTCATGTTTGGTTTCAATTTTAAACTTAAGTCTTCAGCTGGGCCAGGTCCTTAGCTGTTTTAAGCATGCTGTTGTTCAGCCTATATTAAATTGATAAGCTTTGAAGGAATATCATATTATTGTTATGTTGATGATATTCAGTTATATTTATCTTTTAGTATTCATAGGTTAGACAAACTGTCAGTGTTGCACAACTGCTTAGCCCCATTAATAAATGGATTACAGACATCATTTTTGCAACTAAACAAAGACAAAACTGCGGTGGTAATTTTTTGATTGGTTTTGATTGAGTAAATTTTAAAAATGAAACCATTACTAACAGAGCCTCACAAAGCCAAGTACAATCTTTCATCTGAGATTTGTTGTATGCCCACATTTCTGATCATTCTCAGGTATTCAGGTCAAGACTTTTAAGTGTTCCCAGAACACGTTCTAAAAAGAGGTGATTGTGCTTTCTGCTTGGTGGCTCCAAATCTCTGGAACTCTCTCCCTCTAGCCTTAAGAGCCTTGGTTTCTGTAGAAACTTTTAGAAAACACCTTCTGACACATCGGTTTAGACAATATAGTTTTATATTTTAAGTTTTGTTTTATTTTATCCTATGTTTTACTGTGAAGCACTTTGTGACACCTTAATACATTTTACTTATTTACCTACTTACATTTTGAACATTCCTACTCTCACCCGTTTACCTTGGTTGCAGATAAATGGTTTCTCCACAGCACAGTTGTCATCCTCCCAGGTTCCAGATTCTCCAACTGCTGCACAGTTCTTCTCCCTGACGTTGTTGGGTTCCCCGGATTTCCAGTTCCGGAACGAGGAGTTGCTTTTGTCCGCCCACTCCCAGGTGGTCCTGTAGAGACCAATCCAAACATCTGCTCCTACTGGAACCAGCGCATTTACCTTCTGGTTCTCCGAATCATCTCTGATGGTGACCAGATCTGTGTGATGTTTCCTGCAGTACTTCTGAGCCTCAGTCCAGTTCAAGGTGAGGTCGATGCGGACAAACGTCACATTCAATCCTTTAAAAAACACCAAACAGAGATTGTTTCACCACATGAAACTTGACGCTATTAAATGTTTTAAGCTAGAAACTGAGTTCCTCACCGGTACCATCAGAGCAGGCTGGTCTGTTGTACCACTCACAGGGTGCATCGTACCACCGACCATTTCTCCCCATTGCCACACAGTTCTCTTCTGTGTTGTACGTAGCAGGTTGTCCAAAGTCCCAGTTCCTATACTCCCCATCAGACGCGGACCACTTCCAGTTGTCATACAGTCCGATCCAGAAGTTCTGCTGAGAGTCGGGTAAAGCAGGGGTCAGACTCACAGATCAGCACATGCCGGTTCCACTCTCTGACCTTATTTCCATTCAGTTAGAAGGTAAATGGTAAATGGGACGTACTTATAGACCTTTATCAAGGCAGGCAAGGAAAGGCAAATTTATTTCTATGGCACATTTCAGTACAAAAACGATGCAAAGTACTGAAATGTCCGACGACTCCAAGGCACTTTACACTACAATCAGTCATTCACTCATTCACACACATTCACGCCCTGATGGTAGTGAGCTATGTTGGTAGCAGTGCTTCCCTGGGCAGACTGGCTGAGGCTAAGGTGCCATACATCGCCCCTCTGACCTCTGCCAGCAGGCAATTCATGTGAAGTGTCTTGCCCAAAGGACACAATGACTAATACGGTTGGAGCAGGGGATCGAACCTGCAACCCGCTAATTGCTGTGCCACAGTCGCCCCAGTTGGTGTCTTGAACTTCTCTAAGGTTACTGAGTTCAGTGGGTTTGTCAGAACCTGCTAGAGATATTGTGGCATAGGATTGATCAACTCAGAAACTGAAAATGCAGCTGCAGTGACTTTTAATAAGTCATTGTTCTGATTGGATCCAGAACTACTCGGAGCTTTGGTACCAGTAAGAATAAAACTGGCTGCCAGCATAAAGCGGATCACAGCTCCTGAACATCAGAAAGACATCAGAGCTGTAGACGTTTCACAGTTTATTCATCTGATCTCAGTTTGGGACAGAAAGAGAATATTATATTTCTGAATCAGTAAAAACATGATCAGAGTTAAAATTTGAAATGAATTAAAGTGAGAAGCCTCTGTGTCTGCCTTTTCTTTCTTTGTTTTAAATACCTCATTGATCCCAAAGGGAAATTAATTGTTTTACCTAATATTTTTCAAAAAAGTCTTGTAGATATTGATGGCTGTAGGCAGGAATGATCTTCTGTAGAGGTCTGTGGTTTGTTTTCCCCTTGTCTGCTTTACCAAAAAAGCCTCTATCCTCCCTAGACGCCCAAACCTTTATTTTATTGCAGTTAAGGTGTTAGAACAAAATTATGATGCCATATATGACAGAAGAGAGACAGAGGATTGAAAAACAAGAAAGAAAGAAAGAAAGAAAGAAAGAAAGAAAGAAAGAAAGAAAGAAAGAAAGAAAGAAAGAAAGAAAGAAAGAAAGAAAGAAAGACAGAACCCAGCAACTAGCTGTTGAAAAATAAAATATTTTTTTGTGTATGTATCTTCTGTCTGGCAATGTGGGATTAAGAATTGCTGTCTTAATACCAAAAAGAGCCCAACATATTTTACTTTTGCAAGTGGAGCTGTGCAGCTTTCGCCATAGTGCTCCCCTTGATTTATATATACAAGAGATTTATTAGGTTTTATGCAGGGACTAGTTAATATTCAATGAACACTGAAACAGGTAAAAGACAGAAAAACAGATTAGACAAAATGCTAAAAGGGAGTTTTATATATTTATATATTCAACTAGCCATGGATCACTTTAAAAAGCTTCTCCATCTCACCAGGGGTTGCAGCTGAGACAGGAGAAGGTGTGACAGAACACTAAAAGAGAAGGGCTGGTTCAGG
The DNA here is from genome assembly GCF_011125445.2 of Fundulus heteroclitus. Taxonomy (NCBI): domain Eukaryota; kingdom Metazoa; phylum Chordata; class Actinopteri; order Cyprinodontiformes; family Fundulidae; genus Fundulus; species Fundulus heteroclitus. Next base: position 41,940,471 of record NC_046361.1, on the reverse strand, counting down.
CCTGGTCCAAAGATAACTTCATTTATTATACACTGGTATCAGTTTGCCACATTCGGAATAACTTGAGTCTGGAGAGTGTTTTTAGATGCACACTGATCAGATTGTCAGTCGGCATAAACCACCCTTCTCATTTGGAATAAAATTATATTTTATAAGTTTAATATGATCATCATATTCCAATTGGTTTGTTTAGATGCTGCATTTTTCAAGTCTGACTGAAAACATCAAAGCATTGTAAGGAAGCTATTTAACTGTAAAAACAAAGCGTATATATATCAGTGTAAAAATAATATGTCGGTTGTGTCTGCCTGTATGTATTACCAAAAAAAAAGGAAAAAAAATACCTACGAACAAAGTAGTACTCCTGAATCAGAGCTTCTGTGCTTGAGGCAGATGGCACTCTAAGGCAGGTTCTGGTTCTGCTGGAGGTTTTATCTTGTTAAAGGAGACTTTTCCTCTACATTGCGTGCATGCTTGGTGTGAGAAATTGGTAAGAGGAATTGCTGCAAAGCCAAAAACTCGATGCAACCGGCTGGGGTTCATTAGATTGAAAATTTTACCAATTGGAATAATAAAATGAACCTAACTGCCTTGATCTATAGCTACAATGAATTACGATGAATGTTACTGAATCTGACTGCGTGATGGGTTTAAACTAAATTTATCTTTGTAATGGCTAGAAAAGGGTCAACGTTTGTTTTTAAATCAACTAAAATAATAAACTGAGTTAATAATATGTCTAATATTAAGATGAATTTAAATAAATGATGAGTTTTATTTGAGCGAATGTTTCATCTTTAGATTAATTAATCTGATTGAAGAATCTTATGTGTACAGAACCTCCAGGAGTTTTCAGGTCTTGTCCACCATCTGAAGCATCTAATCTCTTTTTTATCTCATCACTGTGTTACACATCTGAGCACCTGTGAGTGTTGTTAGAGCTGTTATCAGTGGGTTTCGTTTATATTGGGATAATTTTCAGGCTAGTTTGCCAGCATAAATGTGTTTTTCTTTCTAGAACCTATACTTCAAGTTTATATATTTTGTTTCTTTTGAGTTTGTTACTATCAAAACAAAATGCAAAAGTGAAAAGTAAAATTTTCTTAATTCAATAAAATTTTACTCTTAAAGCGACAATTCATGACGCATGTCGTCTTAAGTCACTTTCCAAAGTCAAATTCAGACTATAGATTACACAGATTGGTCAGAAAGTTTCCTCTCTAAGGAAACCCAGCAGGTTGCATCAAGTCTCTCCAAGCAGCATTCACTCCTCCTGAAAGAGCGTAGAGCCACAGTGGACAGTCGTCTGCATTGTTGATGGCTTTGCAGCAATCCCTCATACTGAGCATGCATGAAGCGACAGTGGAGAGGAAAACTCCCCTTTAACAGGGAGAAGAACCTCCAGCAGAACCAGAACCAGGCTCAGTGTGAACGCTCATCTGCCTCCACCCACTGGGGCTTAGAGAAGACAGAGCAGAGACACAGAAAGCTCAGAAGCTCACATAGACCCAGGAGTACTTTCTATGTTAGAGAAGACAGAGCAGAGACACAGAAAGCTCAGAAGCTCACATTGACCCAGGAGTACTTTCTATGTTAGAGAAGACAGAGCAGAGACACAGAAAGCACAGAAGCTCACATTGACCCAGGAGTACTTTCTATGTTAGATGGTAATAGAGGATGATCTGCCTCCCCTGATGATGTCACAGCTAACAGAACGCCAGACCAGGTGTACCTTCTATGAAGTGAAAAATTACAGAGAACATAAAGTTAAAAGCTAAAATGACAACAAGCAATGCAGATTGGAGAGCAGTAGGAGAACTCAGCAGAGTGAGAGAAATAGACCCTGATGTCCTCCAGCAGCCTAAGCCTATAGCAGCATAACTATAGAGGTAGCTCAGGGTAACATGAGCCACTCTGACTAGAAGCTTTGTCACAAAGGAAAGTTTTAAGATTAGTCTTAAAAGTAGACGGGGTGTCTGCCTCACGGACCAAAACTGGGAGTTGGTTCCACAGGAGAGGAGCCTGATAGCTAAAGGATCTGCCTCCCATTCTACTTTTAGAGACTCTAGGAACCACCAGCAGACCTGCAGTCTGAGAGCTAAGTGCTCTGTTGTAAACAGCATGTTAACATGCTGTTGTTAAACCTGTACTGAAAAAGCCCAGTTTGGACCCATTACAACCTAAGAGCTTCAGGCCAATATCCAAACTTCCATTTATTTCAAAAATTTTAGAAAAGGTTGTAGCTGAACAACTCACTACTTTCCTAGAGAACCATGGGCTGTTTGACAACTATCAGTCCGGTTTCAGTAAAAAACATTCCACAGAAACTGCATTGCTGAAAGTCTCGAGTGACATTCTGATGTCAGCTAACTCTAAGAAATATACAGTTCTGGTTCTCCTGGACCTTTCATCAGCTTTTGACACTGTTGACCATACAATAATGATAAATAGACACCATGATTCGGTTGGGATGTCAGGTTCAGTTTTAAAATGGTTTTCATCTTACCTTTCTGGTAGAAGTTTTAGTGTTTATGTAAACCAAATCATGTCGGAAACAACGCAGTTGTCGTGTGGGGTACCTCAGGGTTCTGTTTTGGGACCCATCTTGTTCCTTTTATACATACTTCCACTAGGTCAGATAATCAGTAAATTCAGTGACATATCTTACCATCTGTATGCTGATGATATTCAACTTTATTGCTCATTTAAGGACACTGAATTTCATAAATTGTCTTCCTTAACTAACTGTCTGGCTAGTATTAAACAGTGGTTAAGTGACAACTTCTTGCTTCTAAATTCAGAGAAAACAGAAACACTAATTATCGCACCTGAATGTAAAATCCCTCAGATAAAGCAATATATTGCCGACTTAGGCTCGTCTGTTCAGCCGAGCCTCAGGAGCTTAGGTGTTGTGTTCGATACAGCGATGTCCTTGGAGAACCATTCCAAACAATTAGAAACTGTTATTTCCAACTAAGAAATATCTCCAAATTAAGACCATTGGTTTCAAAGGGTGAGTTGGAAATTATTATTCATGCTTTTATCTCCTCACGGTTGGACTATTGCAACACTCTTTTTACATGCTTGAGCAAGAAGGAGCTAAACCGTCTTCAGGTTGTCCAGAACTCTGCTGCAAGGCTTTTAACTCACATAAACAAAAGAGATCACATTACCCCAGTATTAGCAGCTTTGCACTGGTTACCGGTCCACTGTAGAATCCAGTTCAAAATTCTTGTCCTTACTTTTAAAGCCCTGCATGGTCTAGCTCCTCCCTACATTTCTGAGCTGATACAGCTCCATACTCCGACCCATAGTCTGAGGTCATTGGGCCAATCATTGTTAGTGTTCCCACGCACTTATTTTAAAACTAGAGGGGATCGCTCATTCCAGGCAGTGGCTCCGAGGCTGTGGAATGTTTTGCCTCTCTCTTTACGTTGTTTGAACTCTATTGCTTCTTTTAAAAAGCAACTAAAGACGCTGCTATTCAAGCAGGCTTTTAATTAGACATGTGGGTTTTATGGTTTCGTTTGTATGTTTTTCCATTTTGTTTTAAAATGCTGTTTAGTATTGCTGTATACTGTTTTTGTTTTTTTGTTTTTTTTTGTTTTTTGTATTTGTATTTTACTGTGAAGCACTTTGTGATTTTTATCTGAGAAAAGTGCTATATAAATAAATTTTACTTACTTTACTTACTTACTCTGTTAGGAACATACGGGGTAACCAAAGCTCTGATATATGATGGAGCTTGATTATTAAGGGCTTTATAGGTGAGAAGGAGAATTTTAAATTCTATACTTGATTTAGAATTCTTGATTTTACCTCAGACGCTAGTGGACACCAGTGGTGAGTGAAGTTGTCAAGCTTGACCTCTTTACTTAAGTAAAAGTGAAAAAGTATGTGCTCCAAAAACTACTTAAAGTATAAAAGTATAAAGTAACCTTTAAAAAAATGCCACTATATGAATTGAAAGCTTAATTTAAACACTGATTAGTTCTACATGTGGCCCAAGACACAACATAATCATTAACCCATTAGTCAAAGACAAAGTCACTCAAGGAGCATGTTCTCTCTCAAACTTTATTGGAATTCAATTCAAAACAGAGGTAGTATTCAAGCCTGCAGAACTGCCAGAACATAAATGTGTGAGTTCCATCAAATACCTAAGGTAAACTATACCCTTTGGTGCAAAAACATTCAGAGAGAGAGAGAGAGAGAGAGAGGGAGAGAGAGAGAGAGAGAGAGAGAGAGAGAGAAAAAAAAATAAAAAGAGAATAGCTAACCAATGAGTGTTTGCGTTATATGACTCATCCAATTACACTAGTTCTCACTAGGTGTGGATGGCGCCAATGATCTGCATTGGATGGCGCACATTACGTGAAATAAATATTTATAAATATTAAACTGAAGCCAAGAGTAACGAGTAACGTTTGTTTTAAAAATGTAAGAAATAGAAAGAACAGATACTTGTGTGAAAATGTAATGAGTAGAAGTCAGAAGTAGGAAGAAAAATAAGTAATGGAGTAAAGTATAGATACCTAAAAAGTGTACTTAAGTACAGTAACGAAGTATTTGTACTTTGTTACATGACACCTCTGGGTAAGATGGGCTTTCAATACATATGTAGGAGCAGGCCGGTGTACCCAATCTTTAACATGGTGCCGTGATGTCGGATTTGGCTGTAAGTAATGAGACATTTTTGACTTTGGGCACTGGAGAAGTAATCATTTGCAGTACCACAGGGTCGACCCAAAACAGGTAAGGAGACCTTTATTCTCTATTGGCGAAATGCTAGATGCTTTGGCAAAATTTTCATGTGGTGCTGTGGATGAGACACTTTCTTCTCAAAATATTAGAGGTTGAACAGAGCTATTAATATGAGAGGATCGAATGGAATTTATGTTAAAACCAAGAAAGGACTGAATGGGATTTATGTTTAAATTTATGTCAGAAAAACGTAAAATAAGATAGACACGAGGAAATAGAAAACATACAGTCGAGAAACTTAACTGGTGAGACTGTAAAATAAAAGACAATAAAAACGATAAAAACAAAGAATAAAAAAGTCTCGGAGTTGGTTACTTCCCCCTCCACGGCTGACAAGTCTGGAGATCGTTAGAACTGAGATGAAGCCTTGTCTCGGAGAAAGGAGACTCTCCACAGAAACGTAGCGATAGGAACGGACGAGAATACATAACATCTGTAAATTGAGGCTAAAGAACAGTAAGACCCTGAAATGGTGAACTGTAATAGAAGAAAGAGATTTTAAAGGGGCCCCAGGAGAACAATAGGATTGTTTTCTAGCATCAGAACGAGGTTCTGATGCACGGCGGTTAGACGAGGAATTATGAGAAAACATTCCGTCGAACGGACAGGACAAAGAGATCCTTCTGTGTCACGCTAGGCTGTCTGTGTTTAAATATTAATGTTTGTTATGTTTTGAATGTCTCGGTTGTGAATGGGATCCATGCTATGTGAGACAATGTAAGAGAAACTGGTGGGGCCTGCGGATCTGCAAAGTGGTGGGTGTCTCTGTGTGTAATTCTGCTTGGGTGTGTGTGTGTCTTCATGAGTGTGTAAATTCCCTTTTCCCTGGCTCTGGGCCTCAAGATAAGAGAAGTGACTGTGCAGCAGATTACATTTGGTTAAGTAAAATGTGTTCATTATAGAGCAAGAATCTGGCTAAGATATGGGTAAAAAACTAAGGGGAATTTGGACCTACACCTACAGGTGTAGGTGATTAGTGGAGCATGGGATCTGGAGCTGTATGGGAGGCTGAGAGTGCCCTGAAATGTCCATGGTGCAGCAGGCAAGGCTGCACCATGACAGAGTCTAATTTTAATTAGCGTTATCTACTGCAAAATAGCATTTTAAAATGCCTAATGAACATATACACTTTCAGAAATAAAAAATAATTTGCGATTAAATAGTGATTAAAAGGTTTTCATTGTTTGATAGCCCTAGTTATAATACATAGATAAATAGATGTAATTTGTCAGACTTAAATCTAGCTGATTAATAGAGAGCAGAAAGTAGCACCCTATCAGCTTCTGCTCATTTGCAGGCTTGGGAAAACACGAGTAAGCAAAACTAAAAAAAAAAGTTAAAAGTTAAGGTTAAAATGAAGCTTAATGGTGTGGGCAATAGGATATTGCGGTTGATTTGACAGATTTTGTTAACCCTGCATTTAGTCATGAGTCAGTTTTGAAGTCATCCTCCAATAAAGCAGCTAAAATTGAGGAATCTATGACAAATGTTAATGGCTTGCATAATTTTATTATAGATATGTCCATGGTGCAGCTTTGCCTGCTGCACCATGGACATTTCAGGGCACTCTCAGCCTCCCATACAGCTCCAGATCCCATGCTCCACTAATCACCTACACCTGTCAGCCACTAATCAAGCCAGGACTCTTTCCGCCTGTCATCACTACTATTTACACCTCCGTCAGTAAGCTCTTCCCTGTCAGATCATACTGTTTACCTCTGCTAACTTCTGACACTGCCGCCCACCGCATCCAGTTCTCGTCCAGCCCGAAGTCCCTTCATTTCTGCCTGCCTGCTGTGGTTTTGGTTCTGATCTTACTCCGGTACTGCAAGTATTCACCTAGTCGTGCTGCTTAATTCTGCTGGGCTAGTTCTGGTTCTCAAGTCTCCATTCTGCCGTGTTGCTGGTCCTGCTGCCTCCATGCTCTGGCTCCGTCCAGCTTGCCAGCCCCAGCCACTAACAGCCTCCTGCTTCCGTCTGGTCTAAACTCTGGTCTTCATCTTCTACAATTCATCATCTTCAATAAACTCACAAAACAGAACTTTGTGCGTGGTTGTGTTCGGGTTCATCAAAACATGACAAGATACTGGTATTGCAGAGCGGCAGAAACTAGTAGAAACGGAAAATATTATGGGATAATCACAGGATGGTCCCCAAAGTATTCATTATATGTAACCACATTTTCATGGTCCCACAAAATGTAGATGCCCTTGTCACACAGTAATTTAGGAGCCAATGAATCTTTATTTGTTAGAGGTGTGCTATACCAGGAATTTTTAATCGATCCGATACCAAGTAAATACAGGGGCAGTATCGCCGATATCGATCCGATACCGATCCGATACCGATACGATACCGATACTTTTAACATTTGAGCCATGTACGAGAGGGGAGGGGGAGCAGCAGCCAGCAAAATGCCGGCCCGTGACACAGAAGGGGAGACTGGTAAATCTGCTGCAGTCAGCGCGCGCGGGAGAGAATAAAAAGGATTGATCCTGTTAAAAGAATATTGTTCAATATCAATACCCGCGTTGGTATCGATAGTATCGATCCTAGGATCGATCCGCCCACCTCTACTATTTGTTCATTTGGTAATGTGCAATTTCTGGTGAATAAACTTTTCAACATCGTTGCTGGTGATCGATCGTGGCTGGCAGAATTTGACTTAAAAAATTTCTGAACAAAGGCACAAAACTGATTTTAGAGCCATTTTAAAATGTAACTTTAGTGTTTTTTATACTTTCTTCCTTGATAGCTGTAGTTACACAGCATTTTCTTTATCCACATCAGTAGAGCTTCCTGAATTCGCTTGGGACCTGCAACATCGTCCTGAAGATTACATAACTCATGCTGCGGAGAAATGGATCAAACACACAGGTGTGGATCCTAAAACAAATCACTCCAATCTGGGTGAATTATTTAGAGGGGCAGTTTTGGATGGGGTTCCTTCTTTAGTGTCCCTTCTTATGAAACAAAATCCTGATATGCCTGGGTGTTTGTATGCTCGCTGGGAAACCCGTTTGAAACCCGTTTGATACTATTTACATGTGGCTCAAAGGGAGGACAGAAAGTCGAAGCGAGGACTTGCAACTTCAATTACTTAAATTACAGTTAATAGAAACAAAGCGGAAAGTGAGCAAGAGAAAGCAGGAGATGGCACAAAGAAATGTCTCAGCGGGTGCATCACATGGTGCTCAAACCCTGACGGTTCCACCACAGTCTAATTTCATTCAAGGAGGGGGGGGGGGGGGGGGCGCCTCCTCCGCTTTTCTGTTCTTCATTTTATTCCAGATTTGCTGTTCCTGCGCATGGACGCGGATAGCATTGTGACAATCAGTGCAGACATGGGGGAAGGAGCAGAGAACCGAAAGGATGAGGTGGACATGTCAGAACTTTTCGAACACATACAGTCGCTCACTCTGGACACTGGGCATGTGGCTGTTTCACATCATCAGCCAGTCAGCCTGGCATCAAGTCACCGAATCCTGGCATGAAGTCCCAATACGACCTCACATCCAGAAGGTCAGTACCCCAGCAAGGGGATAACACTCCCAATCTATAACATGGGGGTGGTGTGCTGCTGACCTTGACTCGGGACGCCGTGCGTCGTTGGGTGGAATACTTTGAAGACCTCCTTAATCCCACCAACACGTCTTCCATTGCAGAAGCAGAGCCTGAGGACTCTGGATCAGGTTCTCCCATCTCTGGTGCTGAGGTTGCCGAGGTTGTTAAAAAGCTCCTCGGTGGCAAGGCCCCAAAGGACCTTAAGGCTCTGGATGTTGTGGGGCTGTGTTGGTTAACGCGGCTCTGCAGCATTGCGTGGACATCGGGGGCAGTTCCCCTGGATTGGCAGACTGGGGTGGTGGTCCCCCTATTTAAAAAGGGGGACCAGAGGGTGTGTTCCAACTACAGAGGAATCACACTCTTAAGCCTCCCTGGTAAGGTCTATTCAGGGGTTCTGGAAAGGAGGGTCCGTCGGATAGTTGAATCTCGGATTCAGGAAGAGCAGTGTGGTTTTGGTCCTGGCCGTGGAACACTGGACCAGCTCTATACCCTCAGCGGGATTCTGGAGGGGGGATGGGAGTTTGCCCAACCAGTCTACATGTGCTTTGTGGATCTGGAGAAGGCATTCGACCGTGTCCCCCGGGGGATCCTGTGGGGGGTACTCCGGGAGTATGGAGTACCGGACCCTTTAATAAGGGCTGTCAGGTCTCTGTACGACCGGTGTCAGAGTCTGGTCCGCATTGCCGGCAGTAAGTCGGACTCGTTTCCAGTGAGAGTTGGACTCCGCCAAGGTTGCCCTTTGTCACCGATTCTGTTCATAACTTTTATGGACAGAATTTCTAGGCGCAGCCAAGGTGTTGAGGGGATCCGTTTTGGTGGCCTTAGGATTGCGTCTCTGCTATTCGCGGATGACGTGGTCCTATTGGCTTCATCAGGGCGTGATCTACAGCTCTCACTGGAGCGGTTCGCAGCCAAGTACGAAGCGGCCGGGATGAAAATCAGTGCCTCCAAATCTGAGACCATGGTCCAAAACACCGCACGCCAAGGAACCGCCCACTTCAGACCAGTCACCCTGACCTCCCACCTGATGAGGACCATGGAGCGCCTCATCCTCTGATGAAGACCATGAAGCGCCTCATCCTAGCTCACCTGCGCACCGTGGTGAGCCCCACCCTGGACCCGCTGCAGTTTGCCTACCGGCCCAACATCGTAGTAGAGGACGCCATCATCTACCTGCTGCAGCGGGCGCTAACCCACCTGGAGACCACCGGGAGCGCTGTGAGAGTCATGTTCTTTGACTTCTCCAGCACTTTCAACACCATCAGATCGGTGCTGCTGAGGGGGAAGCTGGAGGACGCTGGGGTGGACAAACATCTGGCTGACTGGACCATGGACTACCCCACTGACCATGGACTTCCTCACTGACCGCCCTCAGCACGTGCGGCTGCACGGCTGTCAGTCAGAGGTGGCACTCTGCAGCACTGGGCCCCCCAGGGCACCGTTCTGTCTCTGTTTCTTTTCACCCTCTACACCTCAGACTTCCCCTACAACACGGACAGCTGCCATCTTCAGAAGTTCTCTGATGACTCGGCCATTGTGGGCTGTGTGTCTGAGGGGAACAAGCTGGAGTACCGGTCGGTCATCATGGACTTTGTGGACTGGTGTGAGAAGAACCTTCTGTGTCTAAACACCAGTAAGACCAAAGAGATGGTGATTAACTTCAGGAGAAGACCCCCACCTCACTCACCTGTGAACATCCAGGGGCAGGACATAGAAACTGTGGAGAGTTTCAAACACCTGGGTGTTCACGTCAACAATAAACTGGACTGGACTCATAACACAGATGCTCTATACAAGAAGGGCCAGAGCCGGCTCCACCTCCTGAGGAGGCTGAGGTCCTTTGGAGTGAGCAGGCCTCTGCTAAAAACTTTCTATGACTCTGTGGTGGCCTCAGCCCTCCTCTACGCTGTCGTCTGCTGGGCTCCTGGCAGCACAGAGCGGGACAGAAAGAGACTGAATAAGCTGGTGAGGAAGGCCACTTCTGTCCTGGGCTGCCCTCTGGACTCTGTGGAGGAAGTAGCTGAGAGGAGGGTGTTGTCCAAGCTCACATCCATCATGGGCAACACCTTCCACCCCCTACACCAGACCATAGAGGAGCTGAGCAGCTCCTTTAGTGCCAGACCTAGACATCCTGTCTGTAAAAAGGAGCGCTACCGCAGGTCATTTATTCCTGCTGCCATCAGACTTTACAATGCTGCGCTATAACCTGGAATAACAGTGTAATAACTATTTGGTACACTGTGCAATAATCCAGGTTTTTATATTATTTAATTTTTCCCCATTCCACTGTATATCTCTGGATCTCCTCTATATACTTTATGCACCTTTTCCTCCTCTGTGCACCTTCTGTTGCTTATAGGAGCCGATGTTACAAGTAAATCTCTCCATTCTGAGATCAATAAAGTTCTATCTTATTGTCAGATTTCTTCTGATGAGCCCGAACACAACCACACACACAGAGCTTTGTTTAGAGAGTTTTATTTAACGTTGATGGAGACGGAGGATGAGAGCCAAAGATTCTTTACCGGGGTGGAGCAGGTGGATGTAGACGGCACGACCTGGAGCTCGCAGGATGGAGCTGGAGGTCTGCGGGCGAGTTCTGGAACGGACCCTGAGGCCGGCAGCTGCGCTTCAGAGTAGGATCTGAGCTTAGCCTTGGGAGCGGGACCCAAGGCAGGCAGGAAGGCCGCGAAGGTGCGTCCTGAGCAGAGCTGCAGCGGGGTTTTTAGAGGCTGCGTCTAGGAATGGGGTCCAGAGAGCTTTGAGAGATGCCGAGAACGGTGGGAAGAAGCGTGAGCCTCTGGGTGAAGCGTCAGTCATAGGGAGAAGACAATCCAGCAGGGGAGAGCAGACTAAGGTGAGTTTAAGTAGAGGTGTTGGCAGGTGAACCGAGTCCGGACTTGATTAGGAACAGCAGGTTGAACTGATCAGAGGTGCAGTGCAGGAACGAGCTCTATGGGAGGAGGAAGGTGCCAGAAATAGTCCAGGATGCAGTGAGCAAAAAACTGCATCTTGACACTTATCTTGTCTGATCTTATCTTATCTTGTCTTAACTAACAAAGTCTTTGGAGGGAGAGACCTTATATTTAATAAACCACATTTAATAGTTTTATTTTTTGGTTCAAGTTGATTTTGATTAGATTTTCATGATTTGTTCCTTTTAGATCAGTTTTTAATCTGTTCAGTTTTGGCCATGTGAAAGACACTGTCTCAATGGGGTAATGGGTGGGTAACAGTACACATTTTTCCCAGGGGAAGCAGAAATACGTGGAAGTTTGTGCAGTTAAAAGTTTTTTTTTTTTTCGCCTCTCATTCTATTTCCTAATGAAAGAACGAAATTAACATACCATCTTCTCCAAGTCCCCCATCTTTTTGAGGATGTTCATGTCGTCCATGTTGTCGATGGTTGCCAGATCCAAGTAATGTTCCCTGCAGAAACTCTGAGCATCATTCCAGGTCTTTGGTTCATAAACAAAATGGTATTTACGTGCAGGAAATGAGGAGACATCGCACAGAGCTGCAGACAAAAATCAACATGATTGAAAAACTCTCAGTTACTTTAGATTGACCATTAAGATTCACACAATCTGAATAAATGTTGTAGTAAAAGACGTACCAGACGCAGCAGCAAAAAACAGAAAAACGTTCTCCATCTGTCTTTTTCTGTCCTCTTTGTTTTATTTGCTGATGAAGAACTGCAGAGAGGAGCAATGTTCACTGCTTACATACTGAATCCAACCACTATTTGCATTTGATTAAATGTTCATATCCTGAAGCATTTTCATGCGCAACAAATTCAAAACACTTTTATTTACATAGGAAACGTCACTAATCCCAGTTTCTCTGGTTTATTCGGTGGCTGAGGTCGACTTCTTATTACTGCTGAGTTACAATGCCTAACAAGGAAGTTTACTGCATCCGTCTTTTTAGACGATGTTTGTATTTTCTGAGATTTCCACAAATTATTTTTAAATGGTAAATGGACTGAACTTTTTTAGCACTTTTCCAGTCATACTGAACACTCAAAGCACTGAAAATTAAGAAAAGTTTTCAAGGTAATGAATGTCCAAAAATAACTTAAAATTAGAAGAACATGAGGAGAACTCTCCAAAAACAGGTTTACACCTAAAACCAGTTGGCCGACATGTAACTCCGTTCAAAATCACTACTTAGAGGAGCTGGTAAAGAATATAATTAGGAAATTATTACATTTAAAAAATTATGGTTTGATGTTAATAAATTATACTTAAATCTGAACAAAAGTTTAAAAAATTAATGAAATTTGAAAATTGTAGACTGAAGATGAAGTTCAAAATACAGATAAATGAGGTTAATTTTGGAGATTTAAATAACAACTAATTTCTTGTTATTATTGGTGACAAACTAAAGTTGAAACCTGACATCAAATCTGTTAAAAAAAAAAAAAATTAAAAAGTATCTGTGTTGCTGTTGTGAATCCCAAGTATGGTCAGTTGATGAAACAGAGTGTTCTCTCCAATCTCCTCACATTGTGCTTCAAAGAACGCAGCTCTGAATTAAACCAGGGAGCCAGCTTCCTCCCAATACAGCAAACAGGCTTAAATTGGAGGTAACCGGACTTTCTCTCAGTTCTTTCTGAAAACGTTTCAACACCTATCCAGGAGTCTTTGTCAATTCTGGTGGCTGTTGGAGAACTGAGCTGTAAACACTGGGGAGTTGGAAGCACAATCCTGCCCCTCTGTTTAGTCATGGCTTTTCTCTTTGGACCAAGATGGCTTCTTTCACCCCTGACTTCTCTCACTGGACCGGGTTGTAAAAAACTGCACAAAATCCGTTTGGTTCTGATTTAAGCCTGTTTGCTGTTGCGATGACCAGCATAACTGATAATTTGCAGAGACTTCCTGTGAATAATTTCCCTTTTTTTCAAGGGAGCTACATTGTCTAATGCGAAACGCAATGAGGAAGTCACACCGTCAATAAGAACATGAATTTGTCATCTTCTGCTTCCTGGCAGCATCCTGCTTCCATGTCCTTAAGGCATAAGGCTGTAGCTGGCTCCTGCATCTCCCCCACATAGATAGCCTCTGTTATAAGCAGACTCAACCGGTCTGGGTTCCTCCATGCTCTCTGCATTTCTGAGCTCCTGCACAGCAGACAGAGCGCCAACCTCTGACCCTGCACTATCTCTCCACAGCGTACTCTGCTCTATTTCCCTTAAATACTGAGTCTCAGCATTAAGATTTTCTTCCATGAAGCTGGCAGCAGCTGCCTTTAGAATATAGAGTGCATATTTTGTGTTCTGTGTCTATCCAGGCCTCGTCTAAAGGATTATGTTTTATCCGTTTAGAGATGTATTGTAGCCTATTTGCTAAGAAGTAGTAATGGAAGTTAGGCAGATCTAGTGCCCCTTTATCTTTAGTCTTCTGTAGTGCCTTTAAGATGATATGAGGGAGTTTATCATTCCCAATCAACAAAGACATCATCCTTGCCTAGTGCCCCACTGGAGACAAAAGATGGAAGATGTTTGGTTATTTGTCCTGACACAGGCTGTTGAAAAGCTGTATAAAATATTTAACCAATTCATAAAAAAAATCCAAAACTAAATTTATGTAATGTAGTAAATAAAAAAAATCAAAGTAACTCTTATCAAATGCTTTTTCTGCATCTAAAGACAATGTATTGGATTCTATGTTTTACTATAGGAATAATCTATTAAATTAGGTAATCTGCACGCATTTGTGGATGACTGCCTTCATTTAATGAAACCAGTTTGATCAGGGTGTATTATGACAGGAGTGACTTTTTCTAATCGTTTTGCAAAAGCTTTACAGATTATTTTAATATCCACGTTGATTAAGGATATGGGACGATAGCTGGTGGGAAACATAGGATCTTTGCCTGGTTTAAGCAGAAGACTGATGGTTGCAGAATTCATATTAGCTGAAAATCTGCCATTTTCCTGAGTTTCCTGCAACATTCTGTGAAACGTTGGTGCCAGAATACTCCAGAACTCTTTATAAAACTCAGTAGGGAATCCATCTGGACCTAGAGCCTTTTTATTGGGCATGCTTTTAAGAGCTTCCTGAACTTCAGCTGTTGTCAGCGGTGAGTCCAGTGTCGTTCTTTGGTTATCTGATAGTTTAGGAAGTGTAATTTTATCCAGAAATTGCTTGATGTCATTATCTGATGTATTTATCTGTGATGTGTATAAAGATTTGTAGAAATCTCGGAAGGTGTTATTATACATTAAACATTCTGGATCACGTAATGTATTACCAGTAGAGTCTGTAACTGCAAATATAGTTGTTTTTTCTTTGTTGTTTTTTTTTAGCTGATTAGCTAAGAAGCTTCCTGTATTATTGCCATGTTCAAAATTTTCTATTCAGTCTTTGTATCAAAAATGTATTTTGCAAACAAAATATTTTAGTTCTAATTTTGCTTTACAGATTTTACCCTGCTCTTCCACTTTCGGGGAGATTTCTAGAAACTTAATTCTTTCCTCTAATTCCTGAATCTTTTTTTATGAGATGAGGATCAAATTATTTTACCTCTCATCACTGCTTTCCCTGCTTCCCATAGTATAGATGCTGATGTGCCTGGTAGATTATTGTACTCATAGTATGAAGCCCACTCTTCTTTGAAAACATTTCAAAAATCTTCATCTTTAAGCAGTCATATATTAAGTCTCTAGCTTTTGTTTTGTGGGGTTATTTTTTTATTTATTAGGGTTAAAGTAACAGGAGCATGATCACCGACAGCAATAGGATGTATTACAACATCCGAAACGTTAGATAGCAGCGAGCTGCTCATTAAGAAATAGTCCAAATGAGAGTAGGAACGATGGACATTTGAAAACAAAAGTGTATTCCTTACTTCCACAAAAAAAGTTAAAAAACAAAGCAACTGGACTTGTTTTCCGTAGTTGAAGACGTTTCGCTTCCTCTCCAGGAAGCTTTCTCAATTCAAAAAGTCTGGATTAATGTGGAGTAACAAGCTTTATACCATTTCCCAACAAAGGCCTTGCAATGGTTTAGATAACATGCAAATTCAACAGAAACAGGTCCACCCCTTAGTAATGGGCGGTCGTTAAAGTCAATTAAGCCAGCAGATTGGACCGAAACCGGTCCACTCCTCTGTAACGAGGAGTCGTTAGGGTTGTTATTGGCTTGTCTTAAAGGAACGATGTTTTGATCACCCGAATGAGGGTGAGAGTTGAGGTGATGATTGGCTGGAATTAATCCTATAGCTGTGTTGTAAGTTTTTGAGAGTTGGAACCTAAGGCCTCCTCCTCTGTTTAAGGTTGGTTTCTCTCTCTTAACGTAGATGGCTTCCTTCACACCCCTTTCAAACCATTTGTCTTCTTTCTCCAAAAGAGTGTCCTTTGTACAGCAGAGTCTTGTCCTGAGGAGGTAGCTCTCCTGTGTTGAGCCATGCGTCTGTGGAGAGGTTGTTTGGTTTCTCCAATATAAAGATCAGAACATTCCTCACTGACTGAACTGCAGACACCACTCCACTCATCTTAGGTTTGGGGGGTTTGTCCTTGGGATGCACCAGCCTCTGTCTGAGGGTCCTGTTTGGTTTGAAATGTTCTGGGATTTTGTGTTTGGAAAAAATCCTCTTGAGTTTTTCAGAGACTCCAGCAACATATGGGATGAAGATGTTTTTGCGTTTATTCTTCTCACCATTATGTTCTGCAGCGGGTCTTTTGGATTTTCTTGCTGATTTGACAAAATCCCAGTTAGGGTACCCACAGGTTTGGAGGGCATCTCTGATGTGTTTCTGTTCCTTGTGCTTCCCTTCTGTTTTAGTCGGGACATGCTCGGCCCGGTGTTGTAAGGTTCTGATGACGGAAAGTTTGTGCTCCAGTGGGTGGTGTGAGTCAAAAAGAAGATATTGGTCTGTGTGAGTGGGTTTCCTATACACTTCAATGTTGAGGTTTCCATCTCCTTCCATGTTCACCAAACAATCCAGTAGCTTGTTGTCGTTGGCATCCTCTCGAGTAAACTTGATGTTGTTGTCCACCGAGTTGATGTGTCTTGTCAAAGCTTCCACCTCTTTTAAATGGATTTTGACAAAGGTGTCATCCACATATCTAAACCAGTGGCTTGGTGGTGTTCCTCTGAAGGTTTCTAAAGCTCTCTTTTCCATTTCTTCCATGTAAAAATTGGCTACAATTGGTGACACTGGAGATCCCATGGCACAACCATGCTTCTGTCTGTAAAAATGATCACTGAACTTGAAATAAGTTGTAGAAAGACAAAGTGAAATTAGTTCTGTTATTTAGGTCACTATCTTGTTGAAGACATTTCCTGACTGTTTCTACTGCCTCTGATGTAGGTATCCAAGTGAAAAGTGAAGTGACATTACTTCCGGGAGAGGAAGCGAAACGTCTTCAATTATGGAAAACAAGTCCAGTTGCTTTGTTTTTTACTTTTTTTTGGAATGACCATGACCTGGATGACTGAGAATCTTCACCAGCATACTTTATTCCTTACTGTTAAGATGAAGAGATCGGCATGGATCACAAAGACCATTATCACTCATGTATTGTTTGACTACATTTGAGGATTGCCAACTGCACTGAATCCCTGTTTTATTCAACCTGTATTCCTCATTTAGATCAAGTGAGCAATACGAGGTCGGAAGTATGAAGCCAAGAGTGTGTCGGTTTATGCACATTTTGATTAAAACAAATTGAATCTAGGATAGTTTTAAAGGCTACACTAAGGTTATCACATTCTGTGTCAACATGAATGTTAAAATCACCCACTATAATGACCTCATCAGTGTTTAACACCAAATCAGATAAGAAATCTGACAGCTGATCCAGAAACTGAGAGCAAGGGCCTGGTGGACGATACAAAACAACAAACAGAAGAGGTTTTATTGTTTGGATGAGGGAAACTGAAGGTTAAATGTTTAAAAGAACTGTAATTATTAATTGGCCTGGGACTAATTAATAAACCAGACTGAAAGGTGGTTGCCACTCCTCCTCCTCTTCCCACAGATCTGGGAATGTGGTAATTTGAATAATTGGAGGGAGTTGACTCATTTATACCAACGTAGTCCTCTTGTAGTCAGGTTTCTGTGAGACAAAATAAATCAATCTGATCATCAGAAATCAATTCATTAACTAACAAAGTCTTTGGAGGGACAGAAATTTCACATTTAAAATTTTTTATTTTTTGGTTCAAGGTTAGCCGTATTGATTCTTATGAGATTTTTAGGATTTGTTCCTTTTAGATCAGTTTTTGATCTGTTAAGTTTTGGCCGTGGGAAAGACACCGTCTCAATAGGATAATGGGTGGGTAACAGTACAGAAGCTGCAGAGAGGTGTGTTAAACTACGGCTCTGCTTCCTGGTCTGGACCCTGGGTTGTCAGCATTTAGGAGAACTAATAAATCCGGCCAGATTTCTAGAAAGAAGAGCTGCACCATCCAAAGTAGGATGGATGCCGTCTCTCCGGATGAGACCAGGTTTTCCCCAGAAAGACAAACTTCAGTTACATTAAGTTTTGTACTTTTTTAGGAGTTTATTAATAGTGTTAATCATACTACTGCATAGACCAAACAGTAGGAGGTGCTGTTGTCACAATTAGAATGATCTAGAAGGCCTGACTAGATTGAGATATTGTCCATGGTTCAATGTCTATAAATAGAAGCAAAATGGAGTGTCCGAGAGGGGCAATGCAAACAGGCAGAAATCCACAGAATGAGAACTGGTCATGATAGGCAGGCAAACAAGGAATGCTGGATGGTCTATAACATAAAGTTTTTGAAGGACCTGGCAGTTACACACTGGGAGAGCTGCAGCAGGTGTAACTGCAGAGCTTAGGAGACAGGGAACATTTTTCCTTCACATTAAACAAAAGAGATTAATGCTCACAAAAATATCTTTAACTTTATAGCACCAAACAATAAATAAAAAAAGAATTGTCTCCTTAAATAAGCACACCACCTTTCTAATACAGAATCATGCATGTATATTTATACCTCATCCTGCTTTCAAAGGGTGCTAGTATAAATAGCTAGTTTAAATATATGCTAGTTTCATTTAGGATCTGATGCCATCTTTGACTAAAGGGACTTAAATGTGTGTTTAACCACTGGTGAAACCTTTTTAAATTAAGCAGTAGATAGACAGCATTAATCTTCTGTGACAAAAATCCCAAACAACCAGACTTTTTAGATGACCTTGTCAATGTAAATAAAACTGCTTTGAATAGTTTTTGACTTGCCAATCAGTCTGGATGTACCATTTCAGTTCCAATGCAAATAATGTGCAGAATCAAAACTTCCTGTGGATGAACAACTCTGCCAACATGGAGAAATTTCTACTTGTCTCTGTTGCATCAGGCAAGTGTTTAAAGAAAACCCTCGCCCCTGTTCAATGTTTCGAGTAGAAACTTAGTTTCACACATGTTCCCAACGAAGTAGGCTCGCACTTGCTCACAATGTTTTCTTTTTTTCTTTCTTTCTTTTTTTTTTATCGGACATATTTCTTGCAACATTACTATACATGTTTGCTTTCTAATCAATGTTTTCCATATTTTATGGTTGTAAATGCTGTTTTGTATAAAAAGTGTAAATAATAATCACACAGGCGCCAGCCCCTCACCAGAACATAAAGGCTGCAGACTAGTTTATGTGGGAGTAATTCAAGGCTGCTAGGCTACTGTTTAAGGGTTAGATCATCTTTTTTTTTTTCAATAATAATAAAAATAATAATACATTTTATTTATAATGCACTTTACATTTCAAAGAAAATCTTAAAGTGCTACAATAACATGGGGTTAACGGTTCCCATAGTATAATGAAAACAAGAAAAAAAGTTTTCAGTTACATATTACTTTATTTATAATTCTTTTTGAATATTTTCTTATTGTATTTTTATTGATGTCTTTTTTTTCAATAAAACTACTTTGGGAGTTTCTGAGAAACTCTGGAGAATTTTCCCGAAACACAACATACTAGTACATTTTTAACCAATAAGACTCTCTGTTAGCAAGCCCACAGTGTTTCTGATATATTATTGATTGAGTTAAGTTCTTTTCAGTCAGTTTTATTCCTCTTTCCTTGTAAGTTTGAAATGTCCGACGCTCTTTCTGACACTAGTGAATGCATCATGCTGGTCTGTGTAACGCTCTGCTGCACATATTTGTTTGCTCTTCAAATCAGGACAGAGCTTTGCTGTTTTCCCTAGTTTAGAGGTGAGTCTGATAAACCCTTATATTGTCTAAGTTAGAAGTTAGTACTGTGTATTCTCCTGAAGCAGAGCTGGCATGATTGTGTTGAAGGCAGAGCTGAAATCCACAAACAGGGTACTAGCATAGGTACCTGCAGAATCCAGGTGCTGGAGGATGTAGTGAAGGGCAAAGTTGACAGCGTCATCTGCAGACCTGTTGGCTCTGTAGGCAAACTGTTGTACATCTCAAAGAACATGGAATGAGCTTAAATTAGTTTGACTAATTCAGAACAACATTTGGTATGTGTTTCAACCCATTGACAATGCAAATCCTGAATTTAAGAAAACATTATTTAATGAAATACCATTTTAAAGAATGTTTTTCTGAGTAAACATCTGTAAACGTCTAGAACGCTCGATTTTATTAATGCGATTATACCTCCAGAAGGCTAGGGGTCAATGTAGCAATCGGTTGCTAAAATCGACTAATCTAAAGTCATACAAAACACCTTTAAATCAACATTAATATTCCTTATATATAATGCAGCAATAATGGCGATAGCACTATTGAACGATGGTATAGCGAAACGAAACAAACCTTGTGTTTGAAACAAATCGTAGTCGTGCAACCCGGGAAGAGCGGAAGTTATCTAGAAGCTAATAACATTAGGCTAGCAGACATTTGGCACTAATTTTTAAAAGCTTTGGCTTTATTTTAGTCGTAATGAGTGGACCAGATAACACAAACATCAATATCCCATCAATGTATAAAACCCTTGTAGAGATAAAGTTTGTTATTAACATAAAAACACACTCGAATTACATCGGCAATGGCATGGTTCAAAGAATGCTAGCGCGAGCTACCCTGTAAGCTCCGCGTGTTCCAAAAAACACAGTGAAAACGCATTAATTAAACTTCTAAATAACCAATTTAACTTTCCATAATTACTTCATTGCCAAACCTGTCAGGGCCTCTGTGTGAGTTCGGCTCACTTTGGACATCCAAGTCGAAGCAGTACTCCAAGGAAATGTTGGTTATTTCAGCAGCGGGCACGGGGCTCTTAGCTAGCTGAAACGCGGTCGGAGTAGGCCACGAGTTGTAGTCAAGTCCCTGCCACGCAGCTGATCTCAGTCCGGCTCCGTTTGGGGTCCACTTCCTGCTGAGAAAGCAAAACAAAGCTGGTTAAGTATAGGGATTCTTTCACTTCGGCATCTCGACAAAGTGAGACTGCAAACTTAGCTGTGATTCAGCCATCAGGTCCAATGCCAGTCAGGTACTCCTCTCCGCAGAGGACGAGAATTCCCCCCTTTGTCCCTCCATTGAAATGATGGCAAATGAGATTCACAGAAAGCACATTTTACTCATCTTGTGAGCCTTTGAGCCTCCTGTGAGGCTCGCATGGCTGGCTGGTCCCCCAGGGCGGACTGTCTCCTTCAGAGTCCCAGGCAAGAAGGCTGAAGAGAGTCTGGCTCTGTGGCCTGCCACCCTGTTGTGAGAGGCTGTCTCTGCGTGGATGTGTGAAATTCCTTTGCTTACAACCCATTTTGATTTGTCCTCATGTTACATGTTGTTCCCAATTCAATCTGAATTCTGCCATGGCATGATGGCAAAACAGTGTTCATTACAATTTTTTACCGGAAGAAGTTTGCACTTAGATTAGTTCAATGTTAGGCCAGAGGCTGCTGAGAAAACATTTATAAGTTTAAGAGCAAATGTCAACACTCAGAGTCAAGTCAAGGAAAACGGAAAATAAAAATAACGCAAAAAGACTTTGAGGCGGCCAAGGAGAAGCATCTAAATGCGCATCCACATTGAGTCCACAGCTGGATAAAACAGGGCTAAGATTTTGCTACAGGAGTTTTTTGGAGATGATTTTTAAAATTGCAGATGCAAATATGAAAGAAATAACAGACTAGCCAATGACAAAGCCAGAAGATGGTGCAGCACTTCAATCCTTTTCCCTGTTTCTCACTGGATGCTCCAATGCAATGGCAGACATCACCTACCTGGAGTCTTTGGACAACACTACTAACAAGTTGCTTACCAATCTAAAGGCAGCAGACGTGGAGATAAAACAAGCTATTCTGCAATGAAACAGCAGCCATATTGCAAAAAATCTGCAACAAAAGGGCACTGCATGGCATTTCAGTCCACCGTCAGACTCACATTATGATGACTGCATGGAAAGTTTGATACACTCTGTAAGAAAAACAACTTTTATATAATAAACTTTAAAAAGTTTCACATATATTTGCAACTGTTTTAGAATCGTCAAATACAGCCACATGTTTTCAATTTTATGATCCCATTTCTTTACCTATCTTACCCAGTAACGTCCATAATTGTTTTCAAATTGTGCCAGTTTTAGGTATTCTGTAATTTTTATAGTAAATACAGTTATCAAGAAGGGAGTTGTTGATCTTCCAGTAAGCAGGGTTTCTTTTATTAATTTTATCAGAGGATGTTTGAACATATCAACAACTGATTTTATGATCAGTAGAGCTTGAACAATCTCAGCTTTGCGAGTCAAATGCTGTAAGCAATCAGAAATTAGCCAAAAGTCAATTCTTGAGTGTTGGGAACCAGATTTGTTTTTCCATGTGTAGTTTGTAGCATTGCCCTGCGACAGACTGGCGACCTGTCCAGGGTGAACCCCGCCTCTCGCCCAGTGAACGCTGGAGATAGGCACCAGCAACCCCCGCGACCCCATGAGGGATAAAGCGGTTCGGAAAATGGATGGATGGATGGATAGTTTGTAGCATTAGGGGTATTTACCCTCCAAATATCTATTAAGCCTCTTTCATTCATGAAGTCCACAATATGGGAATTAATTTTTCGCCTGCTTGGCCATCAGTCAAGCTCATCGTTAACAGTGATGTTAAAATCAGCCCCTAAATTTACCTTAATATCATTAAATTTTGCAACAAGAGCATCAATATTAGAGTTCAATGTTCCTGAAGTTTCGCTTAACATTGTTATGGCCATAAATGTTACCAATAGGAAAAAAGGAGCCACTGTGTGTGATGACTGTGAGGACAAAGTGTCCGCCAGTGAGGATGATGTTACCATTAAATCTGTTTCTGCTGTATGGTGACTTCCATGAGTCTTCTCCCCACTCAGCTTTCCATAGATTATAGTCACTATGAATATCATCAATACCAAGTCAAATTCCTTGTAAGTGCAAACCTACTTGGCGATTAAACTTGATTCTGATTCAGATTCTGATGCTAATGAAGGAATGAGTCTCCTGAAGCAAAAACAAGAATCAGCGTCTCCCTGCTGCCCTCTGGGAAGAGGTTCCTCAGCATCCGCTGCAGGTCCACCAGGTTCTGCAACAGCTTTCTCCTCGCTGCCATCAAACTGTTGACCTGTTGAACTCTAAGCTGGACTCTGCACCACATTTGCATCATTATCTGGCATTACCAACGTTGCCAAACCTTTATTATCCATTGAAATAGTACACAAAAAAAGTTGTCTAAGTCATCAAAGTTCTTTACAAATAAGAATAAAGCCTTTCTTTTAGTAATCTCACACAGTCCTCGAGCACCGACTGAAAATAATTTCAATATAGAAATCAACAAGATAACTATCAAATTATTCTGTTAGAACTTAAATCAGAACATATAACAGAACTTCTCCTCCATACCGAGCCAAATGCGACCCGTCCAGTTATTCAACTTCTTTCCCGTCCACAAAAGCTCACCCTCCCACAAAGTAAGCACTTTTTATCCTTACAAGCTTGTTGGATTTAGGGCGAGATTTTTTATGAAGGGGAGATTTCTTTGCATAAAGGAGACAGAATTTTTTGCCGTTTTCCAGATAAAGTCGTGAAAATGCCGCATTGAAAACTGGATGAGAAAACTCAGGTTGTGTTTCAGTTCTGTGTTTTCTGCCTAGAAGATCGACCAAATCAATCACCTCCAGAAACTTTCCTTTGTAGTTTGGGATTATATTCTGACAAACCTTCACCGCCTTCAGCCTCACAGCCTCACAGCCTCTTAAATTTGTAGGAGAGGCAGTGACCTCCGACACCTTAAAAACTCTGCCAATGCCAAAACAAAGGAGTGGAGATGTTAGGGGAACAATCACAGCTGCAAAGCAACAAGATGTAAAAAGAAGCACATGGTGCTGTATCCATTCATCTGTCTTCTTCCTTCCTCTTGTCTGAAATCTGGAGAGAAACTGTTTTCAGGCCAGAAAAGACGGATCTAATCCTGCCAGCAGCTCCAGGGTCTGACCTTTTTTAACCACCCAAGCATATTTAATTAGGTTTTGTTTTTTTGTTGTTTTTCAAACACAATTGTTCAAATTCATCAAAGTGAAGCGTTTTCATCTGCAGGTGGAGTATTTGCTGCTCATAGCAGTAATCCTGATTTTAAATGTGGGCTGTCCCTTTAAGGCTCTGTTGATCTTTTTAAGATGGGGAAACATGTTTTTGTAGTTGGTGTGATACTGTAGATACTGTAGGTTTTAATAGGGAATTGACATTTGAGAATGTGGTTGATCAGTTAAATAGTATTGAGGAGAAAAAGAAGATTGTTCGTTTTTTTAAAAAAATACTGGGATCATTATGGGAATTTGAGAAATAGATTTTAGGATCCAATAGATGGCAGTAGTGCAACAATAATAGATGCACGCTGCCGTTAAAATCTAATGAAGAAGACTCGTTGCCATCTCCAATATGGCGGCCTGTTGGCGTACGGGAGCTCAGTGGGGAGCTCGTCCTGTCAGCGCACAGAGATGACGCATCGTTCGTCTGTCACTTCCTGCTTCCTGACAGCAGACATTCAGCAGCAGTTGTCCTGATCTTCTGCTCGTTGCTGGACCGTCTCCACCTGTCCGGCTCCACCTGTCCGGCTCCACCTGTCCGGCTCCACCTGTCCGGCTCCATGCGCGCTCCCGTGTGCGCGGCGCTGCTGCTGTGGGCGCTGAGCGACGCGGCGGCTCGGCAGTTCTCAGAGGAGCAGATGGCGGCTGTCAGGTAAGCAGGACAGGTGCTGGTCCAGGTGAGACTGTCTGACGACGGTCAGCAGGAGGCTCCGGACCTCCTGCTGCCTGTCAGCAGCCAAGGTCGTGGGTTCGACTCCGAGCCGCTTCCCGTCGGCAGTGGTTCTGTCCGTGAACTCCGGCTTCCTGTCAGGCCAAAAACCAGCAAGTTTGACCTGGGTGTCTATTCATCCTGCGTGGGTTTGTCCCCCTGCGTGGGTTTGTCCCCCTGGACTGGACTGACCCAGAATCTAGATATTGTTCCCAGAGTGAAAACAGAATCTGGTAAAAACTGAAGTTTTCTCCTTTTTTGCTTAGAGAAGAAAGAGCAGAGATACAGAAAGCACAGAAGCTCACATTGACCCAGGAGTACTTTCTATGGTAGATGGTAGAGGGTGATCTGCCTCCCCTGATGATGTCACAGCTAACAGAACACCAGACCAGGTGTACCTTCTATGAAGAGAAAAAGACAGAGAACAAAAAGTTAAAAGCTGAAATAACAACAAACAATGCAGATTGGAGAGCAGTAGGAGAACTCAGCAGAGAGAGAGAAATAGACCCTGATGTCCTCCAGCAGCCTAAGCCTATATCAGCATAACTATAGAGGTAGCTCAGGGTAACATGAGCCACTCTGACTAGAAGCTTTGTCACAAAGGAAAGTTTTAAGATTAGTCTTAAAAGTAGACGGGGTGTCTGCCTCACAGACCAAAACTGGGAGTTGGTTCCACAGGAGAGGAGCCTGATAGCTAAAGGATCTGCCTCCCATTCTACTTTTAGAGACTCTAGGAACCACCAGCAGATCTGCAGTCTGAGAGCGAAGTGCTCTGTTAGGAACATACGGGGTAATCAGAGCTCTGATATATGATGGAGCTTGATTATTAAGGGCTTTATACGTTAGAAGGAGAATTTTAAATTCTATTCTTGCACAGGTACAGGTTTTATGTGAAACTGTCCTCATTTTGGTTCTGGCCGCCATCTTGGCCAGGGCGGACATGCGACCGCCCTGCTGAGTTGTGATCCTAGATATAAACCTGCGTGTCTATTTGCAGCACAACCATTAACTCATAATTAGTGTAAACTGTCTGTTGTGGGCGCTGTCTGTGTAAATTCAGACATTTTGATGTGTGCAGCTTCTAGCAGCTGTAGATCTGAAGCACTGACCGTGGTTCTGAAACTGACCCGCAAGTCTGATATCCAGTCTTACTGCAGCGGCTGTCTTGTTCTGAATCTCGCCCGCAGACAGCGCATCAGGTCCATGTTCTACCACGCCTACAACAGCTACCTCAACAACGCCTTCCCCTACGATGAGCTCCGCCCACTCACCTGTGACGGGCAGGACACCTGGGGCAGGTGAGGCCGCGCCCTGACAGTGTCGGCTCTGATGTAAAGAACCACGTGATCCAGGCTGGTTTAGATGTTTTAGTTATTTAATTGTCATGTCTGCTGATAACTGTGTCTGTATTGAGCTTTAGAGCTAATCTGATGATTTATTTGAATTAAACACGTTTTTTTTTTGTCATCTCTAGTTTCTCTCTGACTCTGATCGACGCCCTCGACACGCTGCTGGTGAGAACGAAGTTTTATTTAATTAGAAAGATTAACGTTTCTACAGTAGACAAGTTTTCTGAGCGTCGGCAGCGGTCGGGTCCGATTAGAGACCAGCAGCTGGAGACCTCTGACAGTTTTGCTCCTCACCAAGGTTCTGGGAAACCAGACGGAGTTCCAGCGCGTGGCGTCGCTCCTCCAGGACACCGTAGACTTCGACATCGACGTCAACGCGTCGGTCTTTGAGACCAACATCAGAGGTGATCCCTGAGGCCGGGTTCCTGGTTCTGATGGGAGGAGGATGTGTTAACCTGATGGAGATTCTGTGTCTTGGTCAGTGGTGGGCGGTCTGCTGTCGGCTCACCTGCTGGCGGGCCGGGCCGGGATGGAGCTGGAGCCCGGCTGGCCCTGTTCCGGACCGCTGCTGAGGATGGCCGAGGACGCGGCCCGGAAACTGCTGCCGGGTACGGAAACCCACACAGACGGGTCCAGACGGGCTTCCGTTGTTCTCTAGGCTCCAAGTTTACTGTAAAAAATGTTCAGAAGGTCAGACAGTTGGAGCGGGCCGGGCCGGTTCTGTTCTGCGTAAAAATAGAAATGAAAAAACAGCTTATTGTCCCAAACTGGGTCGAACTCTGCAGAACAAGCAGTTCTGGACGTTTGGCTGTAAATAAGAAAACTTCCCAGCAGGGAACCAGGAACCAGGCTGAGCCCGGCTGGCCAGTGGTTCCCAGCACCATACATCAGCACCGCTGGTTCTGGGGGGTTCTAAGCTGAGCGGCTCAGAGTTGGGACCCAGCGGGTCGTATATCTGTGGTACCAAAATCAGAACCAGTTCCTCGCAGGAGTCTCAGGATGGTGCCCAGGAATGGGCCCCGTCTGGGGATTCTGCTCGGTTCTGGACGGGTCTGGGTTTTCTGTCTGAACCTTTTCTGCCTCTGCCTGCTTCCAGCCTTCCAGACGCCCAGCGGGATGCCGTACGGTACCGTCAACCTGATGCACGGCGTCAGCCCCACCGAGACGCCCGTCACCTGCACGGCCGGCGTCGGAACCTTCATCCTGGAGTTCGCCGCGCTGAGCCGGCTGACCGGAGACCCGACGTTTGAGGACGCGGCCCGCCGGGCCCTGAGCGCTCTGTGGAAGACCAGATCTGACATCGGACTGGTAACTCACCCAGGCGGTTCTGACCCACACTCTGTTCCGTTTCCTTCCTAGCCGCCAGAGTGCGTTTAAACTGGATCAGCGGTTCTCCAGGATTTCTGCAGATCTTTTCCATTCTTCTTAAGGTTCATCCTGAAGTCCAAAAGAACCTCCAGAATCCTGGAGAACCGGCGCCGTCGCTCTCTTTAGGAGATTAGAAGAAGCAAAATGCAGAAGGCTGGGCTGAATCGGACCGACCCGTTTCTGTACCCGCTCAGGTGGGGAACCACATCGACATCGTGACCCAGAAGTGGGTGGCCCAGGACGCCGGGATCGGCGCCGGCGTGGACTCGTACTTTGAGTATCTGGTGAAAGGAGCCGTCATGCTGCAGGACCAGGAGCTTCTCAGCATGTTCCGCGGTAAGGTTCTGGGTCCGACACCAGGTCCAGACAGAACCCTCCCCAGATGTCGGCCGCTTCATGGTGACGTGATGTTTCCTCAGCGTACGACGGAGTCATTCAGAACTACACCCGCTTCGACGACTGGTACCTGTGGGTCCAGATGCACAAAGGAACCGTCACCATGCCCGTCTTCCAGAGCCTGGAGGCGTTCTGGCCCGGTCTGCAGGTACGTGTCCCTGAACTCTGAGGCCCGACCCGTGGAGCCGAGCTCATCGGCCCGCCTCTCTTTCAGTCTCTGCTGGGGGACCTGGACGGCGCCGTCAGAACCTTCCAGAACTACTACTCTGTGTGGCGCCAGTTTGGAGGGCTGCCGGAGTTCTACAGCATCACTCAGGGCTACACTGTGGACAAGAGGGAGGGATACCCGCTGAGACCAGGTGAGACCAGAACCAGCACGTCTGCTTCTGGACCCGCGAGTCCAACTGCAAACCACCGTTTGCTCCCTGGTTCTGAGAAAGACCCGACTTCCCCGAACCTCACAGAACCCACCTCTTCTCATTTACAGAATCAGCCCTTTAATCTGTTTTATTTGGCTTTTAACTCAATTATTCAGTTGATTCTTGATTAATCTCACATATAAAAATGTTTCTAAGATTTTCAGTTTATTTTTCTCTGATTGAATTTTAGAATTTAACAATTTTAATTCCTTTTTCTTGCCTTTTAATTTTCCCTCATTGCAGATTTTTTGACTGCTAAATCCCTTCTGAACACTGTTTTTGTCACAGTTTGCGCAGCAAAAACGCGACTAAAAATAAGTACAATATTCTGGAAATTAGTAAATTTATCCTTGATTTGAGCAGATAAATAAGATGATCTGCCACAACCCATCTCCATTGTCTTATTTCAAGTGCAGTATAACTAATTATCTTATTTTAGGGGACGAAACACTTATTCCATTGGACGATCATTTTATTTACCTGCTCAAATCATGGACAAATTCACTAATTTCAAGAATATTTTACTTATTTTTAGCTCCGTGTTGACAGTGTTTCTGCACTTCCACCATCAGCTTCAGCCTTTCTGTGGAGGAGGAAGCAGGCAGACTGACTCTGGTGTCCGCTGCCTTTGACTAAAGCTATAAGCTCAGCTTCTGCAGAATAAACTTCATCTTTAGAGATGTGGCGTCGGGGATCAGAAGCAGTTCTGCTTTAAATCTGCAGCTAACGCCTGAAAACAACGTTAAACTCCCATCATGCCGTGCTCTGTGACCCGTTAGAAGCTGGACGCGTTTGGTTTGCTGCTGCGTGTCAGAAATCCATTTCCAGCGTCTTCGTCTGTTTGTTTCAGAGCTGATAGAGAGCGCCATGTACCTGTTCAGAGCCACAGGTGACCACACCTACCTGCAGTTTGGCCTCGACGCGGTGGAGTCCATCGAGCGGATCGCCAAGACGCCCTGCGGATACGCCAGCGTGAGTCAGGGGGCCCTGGGGTCCAGGAATAACCCTTCACCCGTTTCCTGTCCAGCAGCTGCTAAATACACTGGAGCCACAAAATAAGACTAATATTAAAAAGTTAAGCCTGCAGCAGGACAGGTGCAACGTTTTATTCACATGAGTCCTGAAGCAGTCGGCTTAAAGAGTTCATGGTTAAAGCGTCATCACTGAACCGCGTCCTGCAGGGATCTCTGCTGCCCCCTGCTGGAGAAACGGTGCAGGTCCTCAGCAGAAAACTCTGGGCAACGTTAAAGTATTTCACATAATCAGATGAACAGTGTTAGACAGTAAATGTTCAGATTGTTTCCAGTTTGGAGGAAAGTCCTCAGGTTTATGATGAATGTTCTCCGTTAACGCTGCTGATGCTGCAGATCTCCTGTCTCTAAAGACTGAAGGCTCAATGTCTTTTTTTCATTGATTAATAATAATAATCATCATTATAATAACTATTATGATTATTAGTAGTAGTATTAATAGTAGTAGCAGATTATTATTATTATTATTATTATTAGTAGTAGTAGTAGTAGTAGTAGTAGTAGTAGTAGTAGTAGTAGTAGTAGTAGTTTTTTATTATTATTATGATTATTATTATTAATAATCCGCGGCTGTGTGACAGGGAAGGTCTTTCTGCTCCAACATTTCCTCCTCTTCCTCCTGCAGGTCAAAGATCTCAGGGATCATCAGCTGGACAACCGGATGGAGTCCTTCTTCCTCGCTGAGACCGTCAAATACCTGTACCTGCTCTTTGACCCCGCCCACTTCCTGCACGGCGGGGGGACGGAGGGCAGCGGGTCCTGGGAGGAGGGCGGGGAC
The DNA here is from genome assembly GCF_011125445.2 of Fundulus heteroclitus. Taxonomy (NCBI): domain Eukaryota; kingdom Metazoa; phylum Chordata; class Actinopteri; order Cyprinodontiformes; family Fundulidae; genus Fundulus; species Fundulus heteroclitus. The sequence continues at coordinate 41,910,600 of NC_046361.1, read as the reverse complement.
GTTGGCCAGTGTGTTTTAGGGGCGGGGGGCTTCATCTTCAACACCGAGGCTCATCCTTTGGACCCGGCGGCGCTCCACTGCTGCAGCCGCAGCGCCCAGGAGCGCCAGGAGATCCGGGACATCCTGCTGAGCCTGTCGCAGCCCGCCAGCCAATCAGGGCGGCCGGCCAGTCAGGAAGAGGACCTTCCAGAGAGCCAATCGGAGAGCATCGCTCTGAAGCCGGGGGAGAAGAAGACTCGGCCTCCGCTGTCGTGCCCCGTTCAGCCGTTCAGCGCTCGGCTGTCCGTCCTGGGTCAGGTTTTCTCTGACAACACCTGAGCCCAGAGCTGGACAGGTGATATGACACCTGGCTGCCGACCTCATGAATGACCCCTGCACCAACCTTAAAGGTGCTCAGGAACTCAGGCGCCCTGCTCACTGCTGTATCTTCCTCTTAAAGTTATTTTTATTTATTAAAACTGTGGCATTTTCTGTTTGTCTAACCTTATTACCGTCACCAACATCATAACTGAGCCTTTTCTGTCCTTCAGAAGAGATGAAGGGGATGATTCAGATCTGCTGCAGATTTAAATCAGAATGTTTGGATTTGACACTTAGATGCTCAGATTAACGCATTTAAATCAAATTATAAACACGTTTCTGCACTTTGTGTCAAAGTGAAGCTGCAGCTGAACAATCCTGACAGCAACCAGCAGAGGGTTGACTGGGATCAGTTTCAGTTTGGAGCTGCAGTACCAGGACATGGCCACCAGAGGGAGGCATCGGAACCGACGGCTTTTAGGTCCAGTTTACACCCGGGGTGGGAAAGACCCAGGGGCCATCTGTGGCCCTCAGAGTGATTCAGTGTGGCCCCTGATGCAGATGGGCCTTTGATATTTTTTTTCTCTTGACACATTTTTATCTTCAGACAAACATTTGCTGAGAAAAAAAAATGTCTTCTTATATCAGCCATGTTTTTCATTTTAACATTTAAATGTCAAGCATGTCGGACCTCGAGCTTCCAGTGACTTTTTAAGAAAGTTCCTGTTGTTCCTGGGAACTGACTAAACCAACAGAATAGAAAATATTTGATCCAATATTCGGGAACTTTCTTAAGAGACCCCCGGTCTGTTCTGATGTTCCTTTAGGAACGAGTCTGACTGGGAGCTGCTGCTGATTCTGTGGTTTCAGACGAGCTGTCGCAAAAGTTTCCCGATGTGATTACAGAGAAAATCTTATAAAACATAAAAGATCTCTGTTTGGAAGAAAAGCAAATTATTGATTTTATATTCCTGGCGGAAACGAGTCCAAATATTACAAACTGACCCGGAACTTTAAAAGCTGTTTGCTCCTTTTTTAAATTGTTGATTTGATGTAAAATGGAGGATTTATAGCGGTTCTGATCATCTTTACGCTGTAAAAATGAAACAAAAGAAATCTTTGGGTCACATTGTGTCAGAATAGGTTGGTTCATGTTTGGAGGGAAATGAGTTAATTCCTAACACAGAACAAAGTCTCATTTTAAATGTGTTTAAAGTCAAATCCATCCAGATTTTCACAGTAAAAGCCCATTTAAGCAGTTTTAAAATCAGCCCAGTGAGATTCTGCTCTCTGCAGCTGAATTTATGGCTTTGTTGTCATATGCTCCTACTGATCAACAGGGGGCGCTGCAACACACCGACTGAGCTGAGCAAAAGCTTTTAAAAACACAAGCTTTAAATATTTAGACTCATAACAAACATCGGGATGGACCTCCTCCTCCTCCTCAGAGAAGGAGATCCGTTGTTTGTGCTTCACCTCCATCTCCTCCATCCTTCCTTCTCCGTCTCTTTCCATCCTTTCCTGCTGTTTTCCTCCCGCCGGTCCTCCCAGGGTGTGTTTCTGGATCTGTCTGGACCGATGACGGACTGCTCAGCTCACTTCAGTGAATCACTTTCTCCATCTGCTTGGCTGCGCTCGGTTACAGCTGATGGCTTCAGTTCAGTGTTTCTTAGAGAACTAGAAGGAGAAACAATAATTCTCCTGTTTTTGCTTCTCTGGTGGCTCCTAGAGCCTCTAAAAGTAGAATGGATTAAGACTAAGCTTAAAACGTTCCTTTTTGACAAAGCTTCTAGTTAAACTGGACCAGGTTATCTTTCCATCTGTGTCGTCTCTTTGTATTTCCACAGAAGGTACTTCTGACCCAGTGTGTCTGTGTTTAACACGGTTTTATTCCTGGATGAAACCGTTAAAGGAAAGCGTGTTTCTACTCGTTAACATAGAAAGTACCCCTGGCTCGGTGCTTCCGTGTTGTTTTTCACTATTTGGTCTCTCAGCCATTGCAGCAGATGGCTGTTCACAGCGAGCCTGGTTCTGGTTCTGCTGGAGTATTCTTCCTGTTTAAGGGGGGCATTTCCTCTCCACTGTCGCCACCTGCTTGCTCCGGAGGAGGGATTGCTGCGAGGTCAATGACTCGATGCAATCAGCCGGACTTTCTTAGACGAATATGCCTTCATCAGCGTTATGTGACCATCTGTGTCGGTTATCATGGGAGAACCGGACCAGAATAAGAATCTATGATTAGACTAGGCTGATTTTAAGTCATTTGGAGAGGATTCACTTTTACTCCTGAAACCAGATGTTTACCTAAACTGTCTGAAATTATTCCTTTTTCTCGCTGTTTTATGTTAAATCAGAATAAACTTCCCTGTTTGAGCTTATTTAGGATCAACACGATGATTTCTATGTGAAGCTAATATGTTGATGTGGGTTCTGGGTCTGAGCCACGCCTCAACCTCCAATCACCCTGCAGTCTACGACTTAAACCCAGTTCTCCCATCCTCCAAGGCCGTCACTTCTGTTCAACCCCATTTATCCCTTCATCCCTCCTCACCCTCCTCATCCCTACTTTCTGTTTCAGATTAAGGCCGGTCCGTCTGGTGGTCTGGGGAGATCATCGTCCTCCAGAAGGACACATCTCTGTCCAAGCTTTAAATTCCTGGCTGACTAACGATCTATGTAGGTGGATCTACCAGTGCTTTCTGCAGCACGCCACCCCCGTACTTCACAGCTTCCTCCAGATGCAACGATGGTCATGATGTCCAAACACCGTTTTGGTCCCATCAGAGCAGAGGACATCTCTCCAGAACTGAAGCTCTTTGTCTCTGAGCAGACACGACTCTGTCTCTGATGTTCCTCTAAGACTAACGTCTCTGAGGGCCTTTCAGTCCGTGGACTCGTTTCTCTGTGGATCATGACTTTCTGACCGGCTTCTTCACAAACTCTTTAGCTCTGGTTCTGGTGTTGATTCACACATTTCTCACCAGAACCTGTTCATGTCGGGTTCTATAGAGCTGAACGGATGAACCTGAAGACTGGACCCAAGGATGATCCAGGCTGGTGGAGGTCCACGGTTCTGTTCCTGATATCTGGGCTGATTTCTTTACATTCTTCAATGATGTCACACAAGAAGCAGAGTGTCTGAGGCGTTGCCTTAAATACGTCTACACATGTTTCTCTATTTAACGCAGATGTTGTGAACCAAGCAGCAGCTATTAAAGCTATGACATCATCACCTGGGCTTTCCTTCGTTTTTTAAAGACACAATGAATCTTATTCAAGAGTTGCTTTAGAAAATCCCTAAAAAAAAAAAGCAAATAGAAACATAACGGACCTAAAACATGAAAAGTTTGGTATGACTTAATGTCACAGAAAATATTCTTTTTAAATAGTTTCTTTAAATGTCTGGTTCCTACTGTGAACATTACACCCGGATATTAATAAAAATAGATTTCTTTTCTTAAAAACCACCCTGAGGAATAAAGCTGCACAAACTGATTAATTTAGCTTTTTTAAAGGTTTGGAGCCAAATGATGTAAATGACCCTGTGGAACCAACCAGGGAGGACGTACAAAAACGCTGCACTGGGGACTTGGAACCAGAACCAGAACCAGAACCATGCAATCATTGCTGTCCATCAGTCAGGGACACCAACTGGACCAGAACCTGGAGCCAAAGCTGCCAAAGACAAACTCTGGAAGACCTTCAGTAAGTCTGCAGAACAGCTGATCAGTTTGGATCAACAGAGGGAAAATAAATCATGACTTTTTCAGGAGTTTTTTAGATCTGTGATCCAGATTAAAGTTTTCATTTTTAACTCCATGAAATTGATGCGCAGACAGAAAACAAAACATCATCTGCTGCTTCAGTGAGTTTTAGATCAGAATAATTTAGGATTAAGTTCAGAAACGGTTGCCTTTCAGGTCTTAGACGGATGTAAACATCTCTAGGTTCCGGTCCAGGATCTCCTCCTTTCTGACCCGGTTATTCATCAGTACCTCCTGCTGCTTCGCTCCACTTCATTCAGCATCTGGCAAACATTAAGCGTACAGGGCGACTGAAACAGATCTGGCTTTGTTTACCGTAACAAACAGCAGAACCAGGTCCAGTCTGCCTCAGCTGCTCGGTCAGCCCCAGGGGATTCACAGCAACACGTTGGTTCGGTAAAACCCACTTTAAATCCCTTCAGGTGAACCAGGAACACCTGCTCACAGATGATCTCAGGCCAAATAGCTGAAGGTGTTTCCAAGAACCGACGGCTTGATCTATCGACCCGAACGGATCTGATGACGCAGAGAAATCTCAGCCAGAAAGGTTCTGCTCACATGACCAGCTCTAAAAAACACAATATAACACAGCAACAGGGCTTTTTTTTAAACCTGAAACGTTTGTTTGTGGTACCAGAACCAGAACAAATCAGCTCCGCCTCCTTTTGTTCATGTTTTCTGTCTAAAAGTTTTGTCTCCAAAGGTTAAAGCTTAAATGCAAACTTTGCAGCTGCAGGTTTTTACTGACAGCTTCCAGCGTTTGCAGGTTATTAACGGTCCGATTAAATCTATAAATCAATAGATAGATAGATAGATAGATAGATAGATAGATAGATAGATAGATAGATAGATAGGGGCTTGTTCCAAACACCCAGGGAGAGTTTGGGGAAGATCTGAGGCAGGACCTTCAGAGATCAGAGTGGATCAAAACTCCTCCACATCCATTGTGTGGACGGTTTGGTGCTGAGAAGCTCGTCTGATAAAGCAGCTGTGGGAACATCTGGGGCCTCAACCTTCAGAGAAACGTGACGGGTGGAGCTGACGGTCCCTCTGAAATCAGAGACGCTTCATTGACCAGATGCACCAATTAAACCAGACAGGCCAGCGAGCGAAGAGCCGCCAACCAGCGTCCGCAGAGGAGGCCCTGAGAAAGCGGTCCCAGGGTTCTCTGGTAACTGGGCGGGGCCCAGATGTCAAACCGGGGAGTCTGACACCGTCTCTAAGGAGGGGCCCACTTCCTGTGTCCATGACATCATCAGGGAGCATGTGCAGAGCGGACAGGTCCGTGATGATGATGATGATGATGATGGTATGCTGCTCATGTATTACATAATGTTGCATGTGTGTGAGAGCTGGCTCCGAGGCCCGCAGTAATCATAAAGCAGTGAGAAGGTCCACGCCCAGCACACACACATCTGCTAGCCATTTGCAGCCAGTCAGTGACAGCAGAACCGCTCGGGCTGGGCTCGTCTCATACTGTTCACATGATGTATGGATGCATGAGCTCCGCTCTGACTGTGGGAGACACATACTTTGGCTTTTAGCATCAGACTCACAGCTTTAGACTCTTCAGCCATGAAACATACACCAACCTGAAATCCTCCTCAGTCCAGACGGTAGAAACGCGGCTGCAGTCGAGTTAGAAGCTAAAATAATGGGATGAAGGTTGAGTTTAATCTGGTGTCCAGGATTATTCTGGAGGTCTGGACCCTAATGAGGGCCCAATGTTTTGGTTCTGTGTGAGGGAGCCCCCCCCCCCCCCCCCCCCCCCACCCCCCCACCCCCCATGAGGCCTTGTTGTTCTGGGGGCTCTCAAGTTTAAATCACCTGATAATACATAAAATGTATAAACCAAACTAGATTGTGTAGGAATAAAGTCTCCAGCAGAACCACAGTGAAATCTGAGGTTGTGTTATTTTTGTGCTTTTTGTTTTCATTTGTCTTTTCGCTGAGGTTTTCTTCTCCGGATGAATCAAGCCCACAATGCAGTTTAGCTTAAACACAAAACCAAGATTATCCCATTCATTCCCACTCAGGTCTCTGGTCTAGCTGTGTTTTCACATGTGGCAAGAGTCTTAGTAATGAAAATGATAAAGAAATCTTACAGGGTGATGACAGGAGGAACAGACGGAGTTATGAAAGGATCCAGAAATGGACAATTAAAAACCAGGAGTGTAAATATTAAGGCAGGGGGAGCTGAGGCAGGATGAAAGCAGGGAAGCTGAGGGATGGAGACTAATTAACACCAAGACAGCTGAAATTAATCAAAATGCACAACGAACAGAACAGAATTAACTAAAAACCTAGACACAAAGAAATGTCACTCACAAAATGGCAAAGTAACAACTGCATATGGCAATACCTTTAGAACATAATAAGTAGAAAGTGATGAGCACACCAACCAAACACCTGGGCAATGTGACAGAATTAACCTCAGAGGTTTTTATGCCTTTTCAACGCATCCAGGAAATGAAACGAAATGTTCCAAGACAGTTTTGAAATATCTAATTATTCTCAATTTTAAACCTGACATGTGTGGGGGGGGGGGCATCATTCCACCTGATTATAACCGCCAGCAAAGAACAGGACGACGTCACTGGCTGTTTAAAGGCCGGGCAGAGAGACTGCAGGGAGGAGAGCCAGGAGGCGGGCAGCTGAAAGGTGACATGGAGGAAGTGGGATGAATACGGCAATAATGTGGTGTGGGAGGAGTGAACTCTACACGCCACTTTAAACAGAATTACACACGTTGATGCTGTGTTGATAGGATCAGGTAGAAGCCCACGTTTCGTTTGAGGCCAAGTCCTCCCCCCATGTTTTGAGTTTAGAGGTCTGTGTCAAGTTCAACAGCCTGGAATGGGATCAATAAAGTGTCCTGAAGATATCTGAAAAGGTGGAGTGGTGGTGGATTGTATTTCTTGTTCAATTAATGCTAAGTTAGTCCACTCCTGTGTTCCTTGTGGTGAAAACAAATAATTATCAAAGATGTAAGAGGCAGATGACCGTTCATACTGAGCCCGGTTCTGCCGGAGGTTTTCCTTCCCGTTAATGGGTGGTTTTTCTTCCCACTGTCGCTTCATGCTTGCTCAGTATGAGGGATTGCAGCAAAGCCATGTACAATGCAGATGACTCTTCCTGTGGCTCTACGGTTCCCCAGGAGTGAATGCTGCTTGTTGGGACTTTGAAGCAATCAACTGGTTTCCTTATATAGGACATTTTTGACCAATCTGTATAATCTGACCCAATCTGTATAATATGATTGAACTTGATTTTGTAAAGTGCCTTGAGATGACATGTTTCATGATTTGGCGCTATATAAATAAATTGAATTGAATTGAATTAAATTACGACTGAAGCTGTTTAAGGAATTTGCAGTAAGTCAGACACCGGGTGTGAAACTGCTTCGCTCAGCAGAGCTCACCCAGGAAACAGATACAGCAGATGGTGACAAGAAACGGCTTCTGGTGATGCAGGAAGTCTGTCCTCCACAGTTTCACTATGACAGACACAAAACTAAAAACTGTCTGGAAACTCAGCCAGACTCAAGATCAGGAACCGTGTTGTCAGCACAGAGGTTATGAAAACTTTCCTCTGGTTTTACAAGCAAAACACATTCAAAGCTTAATTTTTCCTATTCATACATTCCTCAAAGCTACAACTTGAAAAATGTCTTAAATCTGTTCTTTGTGCATCTGGCCTGTTTCTCCAGGTTGAGTGTTAAACCTTTTTATGCCTTGGCTTGTAGTTTTCTGTGATTGGTTCAGCTCCTTTGGTGTTAATTAGTCTCCACCCCACAGCTTCTCTGCTTTCATCCTTCCTCAGCCGGTCCACATCACCTCTGAATGTCTCATGTTATTCCTACGTTATATTCCACCTATGCCTCAGTATTTAAGATCCTGGTTTTTCTTTGTTCATTACTTGATTCTTCTGTTACTCTGCTTGTTCTCCATACACCGTTTCTTCTTGTGCATCTTCTCTAAGTTTTCTGTTTTGCCATCAAACCTTAATTATGCTCATTTTAAGTTCCTGTCTGCAGTTTAGTCCACTTCACCACCAGCAAATCGTGACAGAAAGTAAAGAACAAAGCAGAGCCGGTATGAATAAATTATCGTTGCTCTGTAAATGTAAGAGCCACCCAGTCAGAGTTTTATGCTGTGCATGAAACACAACTCCTAATTGTTTAGCCTTATAACTGACATCATTCCTGGAGCTTAAACCTATTTTGATTCTTCAAAAACTTCAGCCTCAGTGTTAATGTGAATGAGCTCATAATTATCCTGTCCACAGCTTAATTTTGACCTAAAAGAGATATAACTTTGTCTTCAGGAGACACAGAAGAGCCCCAGACATTTTTAAAGATAAAGAATAAAAAGCGTCAAACCTAAACTTAAACCTTGAAAACCTTCAAAGTTCTCACATTTACATGCTTCAGAAAAGAAAACAGAAGAGAACATGTTAAATAAAAGAAGCTTTTAAAATGATTTACTAGTTTTATGTGTGCTTTAATGATGGTTGAATGAGCTGAGAAGCATCTGTCAGCTCTGGGGGCTTTGCCATCAATCTCACTGAGGGGAAATCTTCCTCTCTGCATATTTACCTTCATCTGGTAGCTTCATCTTCTGCACAGGAAAAAGCTACATGTAAGTGTTTTTATTCCTTTTGTTGCATCTAAGAGATCTTTATATTAAAACGACTAAATGTTTGTGGTTTAAAACTCTGATCCCCCTCCCCCCTTCCCGCTGAAAGAGGGAAACTCCCACACTGAGAAATAAGTTATTGGAAGAAAGCGTCCGTCCTTGCTGGTAACACTTTGGTCCTGATCCCCAGAGTCCTGTGTCCCTCAGGGCTAATTAGCTAATTAGGTCTCTAATTTAATTTATTAGTGATCGGTAGCTGGTCAAATCGTTTGTTGGACCACCTCTGTGTTTTACACTGGGTTTTATCCCTGGTTTCCCAGCAGAACTACCTGAAGTCTGCTGCTGAGAAACTCTGTGTTAGCATCCTCTGAGCAAAGCTTCAGGTCCAGATCCAGTCTCAGTAGATCTGAACAAACTCCACATATTTGTGTTTGAGACGGCAGGACAGAAAGCCTGTTCTACAGAGACACTCCAGCCATGTTGCCGCAGTTTTATCTGGCTTTTAGTTTAGGCCAACATTTGCTGACTTTTCAACACACACACCTGATTTAAGGAGATTCTCTCTTTCCATTTTTGCTCAGTGGCCAGGAAAATTAGGCCTTTTTGTCTCGTTATATTCCCCCTACAGAAACACTTCTAGAAACTCTGATAAGCTTAAAATGTAAAATCTAAATCACAGAAAAACTTATGTTATGAATAAAAATAGAGATGGTGGTCAATGTTGATGGAGCTGGGCATTAAATATTAAATGTTACGTCTCCTTGTGGACATTAATAAAACACACTTTGGTCATTTGGATGTTGAGCCTGATTATTTCAGGGGTTTTCTGCGGAAATGTTGCAGGACGTGCAGCAACTCGTGTTTCAGAAAGGAAGAACTTCACTTTTCCTGCGTCATTCTCCTGCAGGAGTCATCTCCATCTGTCATTGTGATGTTTCTTTTTCCATTTGGTAAAACATGTCCCACAGAGCATCTGTGGAGACGTGGTCCTCTCAGAGCGAGCTGGGAGGTGGGCACATGTGGGTCATTTTTCATCCTAAAATGCTTTCCTCCCCAAATATGTTAACCCAGATTGTGTTTGTTGGTCTGGAAATTGTTAAAGAATGGAACCAGAGGCAGGCCCACAATCAGAAAGCACCACATCACACAGAGGGAGGGGGCACATCTGTCACATCTGTCAGCGACAGGTCCAAACTGAGGCAGGACCATGAGACGGGCCTGGGAATGCCTCGACACCCTGATTATGTGCTGCGGATCATTGTTCGCCTGAGAATCATCTATGTGTTCATTCAGGATCAAGACGTGACGTTTGGTGAGGAAACCCGAGTAAAAACACGTCTTCTGGAGATGAGAGGGGTTGAAGCAGAGCCTTGATGGAGTGAAGGAAACAGACAGATCCGGGTCGAGGCTGATCCGTGGCACACTGTGTTTTTATCCACACACCCAGCCGTACCCACTGGGCTCACGTTGCACCGTCCAGCTCCGCACATTCCTCAGAGAGAGAAACTGGACCCTACCGGCTCTGCAGCGGCACATGTGTGTGCTGACCCGCTTCTGCTCACAGGTTAGAGTCTGATAACCGTCGGAGAAGAGGTCGGCAGAAGAGCTCTGCAGCCTCTGTGCAGCGGCTTAGAACGGCAGAGGAAAGCTTTACTGGTTGGAAGGTTTTGTGCTAATGTGCAGAAAATGTTTTACAGTGAACAGGAGGTGAGGTGGGCTTTGGGTGAGTTGAAGGAGGAGGATGGAGAAGGTCAGACAGAGGTGTGTTGCATATCGGTGCTGGACAGTCGGGTATAAGAGGGGAATCCGCTGCGAGCTGTTTGCAGCTGATCATCAGAGAGAGCAGGGGGCAGATGGAGGAGCCTGCAGGGGTGGAGGTATGCTTTGGAGACATAAAAAACAGAAAACACAGAACAAGAGGTCCACAAGTACGTCTTATGTAGAAAATGAATGGTTGCAACGGTTCAGGTTGTCCAGGAAGGAGACACATAATCTGAGCTACAGGTGCTGCTGGATGGGGTTAAACCAAATGTGTGCCGGGTAATTAGGAGAAGACAGACCCAAATCCAAAGCAGATGGCTGTTCTGCTTTGGATGTAAACTATAATTTTACAAGAACCTGCAAAAAATAATATTAAACTGTATGGAAAACCATCAATGGCAATAATCAACAAGGCAGATCATCCTCTATTACCATCTAACATAGAAAGTACTCCTGGGTCAATGTGAGCTTCTGTGCTTTCTGTGTCTCTGCTCTGTCTTCTCTAACATAGAAAGTACTCCTGGGTCAATGTGAGCTTCTGAGCTTTCTGTGTCTCTGCTCTGTCTTCTCTACCATAGAAAGTACTCCTGGGTCAATGTGAGCTTCTGTGCTTTCTGTGTCTCTGCTCTGTCTTCTCTAAGCCCCAGTGGGTGGAGGCAGATGAGCGTTCACACTGAGCCTGGTTCTGGTTCTGCTGGAGGTTCTCCTCCCTGTTAAAGGGGAGTTTTCCTCTCCACTGTCGCTTCATGCATGCTCAGTATGAGGGATTGCTGCAAAGCCATCAACAATGCAGACGACTGTCCACTGTGGCTCTACGCTCTTTCAGGAGGAGTGAATGCTGCTTGGAGAGACTTGATGCAACCTGCTGGGTTTCCTTAGAGAGGAAACTTTCTCACCAACCTGGAGGATCTGATGGAGTCTGACTTTGGAAAGAGCCTCGAGATGACGTGTTTCATGAATTGGTACTATAAAAATAAAATTGAATTGAACAACCCATAAACAAACCGAGTATAGATTGAGAAAAAAAGAGAAGACATTTCCTATTAAGCCCAGATATAATGGTCACCTACATAATTCAGACATTTCCACCCGTTAAAACATTATTCACCAGATATTAAGATAATGCTGAGGATTTTAAACTTCCCAGTTTAACACATGGGCATATAAATAATGACATTATTCATTCACTTAAAGACATAAGAAGGCCCATGTTTACTTTTAAAAGGTTTAATGACACTTTTGGTACAAACTTGATTAATCAGGGGAATTAAACTGATACATGATATTCTCTTTATATTCAATAAACATTTGCAGAAACAATTCAACTGGCAGGAAACATCTTTTGCAATCAATCCAGGCCTGATGCCCAATTAAAAGGTTTTAAAGAACATTAGAGAGAAGAAATGTGAGTTTTGGTGAATCAGATCCTGTAAAGTTTCCAGACATGAGAGCTGCAGGGTGGAGTCCAAGCGTCCGTTTATTCTGCAGATTGTTCCAGATGGAGGATGGAGGGCAGCCAGAAACAAGCCCGGTCCTGCTCGCTCTGATCTGAAGAGTCGTCGGAGCAGAACGACTGGAATCAGACAGCAGAGACAGAAACATCCAATTAAATCTGACGGAGGTTTATCCCTAAACGGAGCCGTTCTGTTGGACTGATGATAAACACGTGTTCACATGACGATCCGGACAGTTCTGGTGGAGCTCAGACCACCGAGGGACCCTCAGGGAGAGGGGACACGTTCATGTTTACACTAAACTGCTGAGAGACAAGCAAAGGACGAGAAACTCACGCAGGGAAAGAAGATAAGATAAAATAAGATGAGATAAGATAAGATAAGATAAGATAAGATAAGATAAGATAAGATAAGATAAGATAAAATAAGATAAGATAAGATAAGATAAGATAAGATAAAATAAGATAAGATAAGATAAGATAAGATAAGATAAGATAAGATAAAATAAGATGAGATAAGATAGGCTTTATTGATCTCACATTGGAGAAAGAACTCGGTGCGGGTCGTGATCCAGCAGCTACTAGAACCACCAGGTCCATGGGCAGCCCCTCCTGATGATGATGATGATGATGATGATGATGATGATGATGATGATGATGATGATGATGATGATGATCGGACCATCCACAGAACAGGACCGGTCCAAACTGCTACAGTGAATCAGCTCTGCAGAGACTGGCTGTCTCTCTGAGGGACACCGATCGGTCGGTACCAGGCTTATCGGCACCGATCTGACCTTGTCTTCCTCTTTTGTTCAAATGTTCATGTTTACAAGAAAAAGGTTTAAATTGACCCTTTTTGTACCTAAAATGTCTTCATTGACAGTAAAAGTGGAACTCCTTGTTGTATGGGGCGGTGACTGAAGCTGGTTCTGGTTCTGGTTCTGATTAAAAGGGCCGGTGCTCCCTTCATGCTAATGTCTCTGTTTCACATAAAGACCCGACGGCCGGACGGAGCAGGAGATTCATTCTTCAGAACCACAACTGGATTTTGATGCTTCCTCCTTTTTTCTTTACAGTCCCACAAGTTTCACACATCCTGCTGAAATCTGGGAACAAGAACTACAAGTTTAAGTTTATAAAGTAAGACTTTACAGTGATTACGTTGATAAAAAGTCTCCTTTAGAAGATTAAGGCGTGAAAATAAAGCAGGAAAGCCCCAGTTTGCCCAGTCAGTGATCGTCTGACGGTCCGTCGCTGGTTTAAACAAACCAGGGTTGATCCAGACGAGCAGGTTTGTTGTTTCATATTTTCAGCTAAACATGGTTTCAGAACCAGAGCCAACAGATTCTGGACCTTCCTAAATCAAGCTGTGACTCTCTGCCAGACACCAAATGATCCTTCACGTTCCGGTTCGGCAAAGATTAGCGGCACATGTGAAAGATTTGAGGCGTCTCAGACTGTGGAGCATGAGCAGCAGTAACGAGATATCCCAGCGCAGGTGCGGTTCTGGACAGTCGGACCCAGTCAGCGATCGATGAGGCCCCTACAGGGACAGTTCTGGTTCTGGATAGCGACAGATATTTCCCACCATGCTTTTAGAGGTTAATGTATCTGAGCAGCAAACACAGATGTGTAAAGGCTTGTTGTGTTAATTATGAACTACCTGTCCAGGCCGGACAGGTTATCAGTCCTCCACAGAGACAAGGTGCATTGTTTAGACTGCTTAATACGGAATTTCACTCATTTTAATAGTTCCAGGTAGTCGTTTTAAACATATACATATATTAACATCTATATGTATGTATGTATATCAGATGCATTGTTTTTCATAATTTATGGAATGTGTGTTTATGTTATCTTCCATGCAATGTGCATTGGGCATTTTTATGGAAAATGTGCAATATAAATGGATAATAATACCATTTATCAGTGTGTCAACGTTAGGCTGAAATCATGGAAGTGGTTGGATAAAACATTTAGCTCTGCAGCTACCAGGAGGACTGGCGTGATATGACACGTGTTGACTGAAGTAACCTTCAGCCTTTAACACGGTAAGCAGTCACACAGCGTCACAGAGTGAAAGGAAGAACAGCCATGAACAAGAAGCCACATAAAAACATAAAAATGAGTGAATGAGTAAAAGCTGTGATAGGGACACAGATGAACCCAGGAATGCACACCTAAGCAAGAACACATGCGTGTAATTAACAAAATAACACGGAGCTGGAGGGGGCAGCACCTGGGGGACTTACCTGGAGAGGTGTGACATGTAGGAACCGCCTTCCTGCTCTGAACATGACCTGTGAGTTACTGCTGGACGCTTCGTACCAGCCCGCCTTAGACTCTGGTTCCACACAGACTTATTTACATTTACTGACTGTTTGCTACCTTAACATAACATCTTGGTACTTCTATTAAAAATCAGAATAAACTAAATCAATCACTGAGTCCAGTAAGATTCAAAGCGCCTCAGTCGTGTGATCAAACCATGAAGATGAAGGCCACTCTGTCTAAGATCTCTTCTTCATTGTTTTAGTCCCATCAACTTAAATCTCTGTAATAAAATAATTTATTGCTTTAACTGTAACTCTTTTAGAGAAGGAAATACAGAAATAACGTTTCACTTTTAGCAAGAAGTTCTATAACTGGTGCTTTAACCGTGTGCTTGTGATTCTTTATTTTAGTCATGAGACGTTTTAGTTTTATAAATGTAATTTATATATGTAAAGTGTCTTTGTTGTCTTTGGTAAATGGAGCTCAGGACAAAGTCATGGTCTGGACGACACCAGCAGCAGTGAAGGTCCTCCAGCTGAAGGAGGTTGCAGGGGTTTTCTATACAATCACAAGAGTCAACGGAGGTTTTTGGATGGATTGCTTGTTGTGGAGGATATTCAGACACAGATGGATGGATTAACTAATTAAAACTAACTAACTAAAAGCAGCAATGAAATTTTAAGCAAATTCAAAACATGCATCTTTATGCATATGTATCCGTTAAGTAATGTGATTAAAAACCCAAGCAGAACTTATACATTTTAAAACTAAGCCTTTTATTTATTAGTTCACAGCAACATCTAAGCTGCCGTTTCAAACATTAGAAATTCAGTTTTGAACTCCTGATCCAGTCCTCGTTTCTTTCTAGAATCCAGACTTGATGTGAACACAGAGGATGCAAAACAAACACAACAGACCTGAAGCATGACTCAGCAAAAAACAAAGCTGAAGAAAGCAGAAAAAACTAAAAGAAGACGACAGAAAAAAGAAGGAAAGGAGAAATAAACACTGGAAACCCGAAATGAGGAAAACAGTTTGAGTCACAGCAAAAACCGCGACGGCTTGAAGTCAGAAGGTCTGAAACTCACAAAGAAAACGAAATCAAGGAGAGTTTGTTTCAAACATCTGAAATCCACAGACAATAACAGGCAAAGGGGGAGAACCCGGACCTCTGGGCCCTCCCGTAGAACCAGAATCTCTTCATGGACCTTGTTTGAAAACATGCTGAGGTTAAGAAAAAATGACGGAGGAAGTTTATTTGGACTAAAGCAAACAGAGCTGCTGTGGGTCTGAGTCTGAGACGGGCAGAATTCCCCGACCCGTTCTGGTTCTGTACCGAAGTTCTCTGATGTTCATGGTGCTGAAAATAAAACATGAAGCTGAATTAAAACTGACAATACGGCCACGACAAGAAGGTGGAGAAACTAAAATGAAGACGGACGGTTTGACGGGTCATTAGTCCTGTCTCTGTGAAGAGGACCAGATCAACGGTCCTGATGGTTCTGGTGGACCTGGTGGTCCTGGTGGTCCTGATGGACCTGATGGACCTGGTGGTCCTGATGGTCCTGATGGTCCTGGTGGACCTGGTGGACCTGGTGGTCCCGGGTCAGTCCGTGGACCCCAGCATAGACGGGGACTCGAGTCATGGGGCTTAAGAACGACACATTTATGACTTGATTAAAACACAAAACACCTCAGTGAGATTTTAAATGCAGACAGAAGCAGGTTCTTCTGGACCGATCCTTGAAGGCTGGGGACAGCGGTGGACGAGCTGCTTATGGTGACGGACCTTCAGTACGAGACGCCAGGGACGCCATGACGGTTTGGACCGGTGTAAGATAGAGCAGACACCCATACGTCTTCCCTGGACTTAAAGAAATGTTTTAACTTAAGATATTAAGAATAACGTCGGCCTGCGAGACGGATCCATTGGTAGCGCTGTTGCCCTGAAGGTTGTGGGTTCAAATCCTGGTCTGGGATATTTCTGTGTGGCAGTTTTTTATTTTTTTGGTATTTAAAGGAAAAAGAGGTAATAATGGCACCTAGTGTTTCAAATCGGAACAACAGCCTCCCATCGTCAACATCTATTACCTCAACGGTCTGTTGTTGCCGTGAAACTCCACTGATTTGTTTTGTACCTCCACAGGACAGGTACATTACGTTCTATTATGTTCTACTTCTGGTCCGCTTCTCTGACTGGCTTCCATGTTTCCAGGCTGCTGCTCTTCTACCAAAATAAAATACCAAATGCTGCGCTCTGTTTTGGGAACCCTGGGAACTTTCACATGATTGGATCAGGAACCAGGAAGTAAACACGGGCTGCGCTCTGGACCGTCCTTCTGGGTTAGAAAGGAGAAAAACTTGACTAAGACATCATTGATGGGAGAGCGATTGTTTAAAGGGAAAGTTACTAACATCCTGGGATAGAAATTACAACGATTAAGGTTGAATTTGCAGTAAACATGTTACTTACTGCTCCTTTAAGCTTGATTTATGCGCATTATCTCACTGAGATCCAAAAACTCATTCTGATTAAACAAAAAACATCAAGACACAGAACTCAGGTTAAATAAGGGAATAAAATCTGAATTTAAAACAGGAACAAGTTCCATAGGAATATTTCTCTATTTTTCTTTAAACAAGTTAAAATTGAAGCTTTTTTCCTCAACTTTTGGGAAAATCCAAGCATGTTCAGGGTCAGTGAGGGACTCAGGAACCGTGCTGAAAACAGCCGCCTGTTGGAGCAGAGTAGGACCAGGAGACACAGAAAGAAATCCTGCCAATAAAAATGAAACAACAACAAGAGGACAAAAGGCTGAGGAGAGACGGCGGGTGGGGCTGGGGTTGTTTTCTGGTACCAGGCAGAGCGATATGCATGAAATGTGAGTCGGCCTGGGGGCTCCCAACTGATGACTGGATCTCCTGACTCTGAAAGAGACTCTCCCCGCACCATTCAGGGGGTTCGCTCTGCAGCAGGTTTAACTTAGGCTGGCTCATGTGCTTTCTGGAGGCGGGGGGGGGGGGGGGGGGGGGGGGGGGGGGGGGGGACAGATAGAGGGAGGATCCTGGCTCGCCTGAACCCGGCCCATACACAAAAAGACCTGCAGAGCCGAGAGAGGGAGGCACTGAGGAGGACAAGACTCTCCTGACTCTCAGAGACAGCAGGCCATTGTCCACACACTCACATCCACTCTGGACCGACCGCTTCAGGATACATCCCTCTGGACGGCGTTACCCATCATGCATCACAGGAGCCTGTCTGAGCTGCAGGGGGCCTCGACCCCACGGACTGCCCAGGATGGAGCGTCTTCATGGAGGTCCAGGACCGGGATGGGATCCAGCCTCTGCAGCCTGCAGAGGGGAGCTTGTTTCTGGGTGTGTCTGCTGCTGGGGGCCCTGCTGGTTCCTGGAGCCCGGAGCCTCCTGAGCCAAGACGAGGAACTGCTGGTGGAGCTGCACAACTACTACAGAGGACAGGTTTCACCCAGCGCCTCAGCCATGCTGCCCCTGGTAAGAACCTCAGATCTTCCCAAAGTTACTGAAACAGCCTGAGAGGAGAGAGGTAAAGCCGCGTTGTTTCATCTGCACAGCTGCAGAGCAAAAGGACAGAGATGCATTTTCTTTTCTTTAAGGTTAATAATGTGTTTCACACCTTCTCATCAATCAGCCGTTCCCTCATTTCTTTCACAATTCTTCTAAAGTTCTTCCTGCAACAAACTGTCAGGAAACGTTTCTCATCCAGATTCAGCTTCAGGGAAGATTTAAAGAAGATTTAAAGTCTAAAAACTGAAACATTTGTGTGTTTTTTAAGTCTCAGGGACTCGTTTCAATGTTTGCTTCATCAAAGGGTCCGATTGCAGGTCCGGCTGTCAGAACATTTCCATAAAGTTCTTTCAGAAGACTTTCCTCCAGAACCAGTTTGTAGGAAGTTTAAACCAAACAAGCTGATTTCTACAGAAATGTTCTCTGAGACGTTCATGTAGAACCTCTTCACTGGTACCGGGTCAGAACCGCTTTCCCCTCAGAACTGTCTTAATTCTTGGTGGCACAGAGCCAACAGGCGTCTGAAACCTCCTTCAGAGATGTTGGTCCATGTTGACGTGATGGCATCCCACAGCTGCAGATTATGGGCTGAGCATCTGTGATGAGGTTCTGAAGTCAGCCGGACCCAGACCTGGTGACTGTGGAGGCCTCTGGTATCAAATGGTCTCACTGGCGCTCAAGAACCATCAGAACACGGGTCCACTGGGGTCAAAAAGGGACGGAGATGGTCAGCAACCATAGTCCGGAAGGCTGTGGTTAAAAGACACTCAGCTGGTTCTGAAGGGTCCAAAGTGGGCCAAGAAACTCTCCCCCACACCAAGGTACCACCACCAGCCTGAACCTCTGATCCAAGGCAGGATGGATCCAAGTTTTTATGCTGGTTCCTCTTAATTCTGACCCAAACATTTGAATCTTGGAGCTGAAACTGAGAACTATCGGACCAGGCGATGTTTTCCCCGCCTGCTGTTCTCTGGTTCTGAGCTTGGATTTCCTGATCTTAGCAAACAGAACCTGGTGAGGTCTTCCACTGCTACAGGACATCCAAACAGATCAGCAGGTTCTGATACACTTGGACCCAGGCCGTGTGGTACCAACAGGCAGGCCACGTTTAACATCTCATTTCTTGGTTATTCTGATGCTCAGTTTGATCCTCAGCAGGTCGCCTGCTGTTCTGTGATTGGCTGATGACAGGTGGTGGGTGTGGCTGACGATGATCGCAGAATTATCTCAGTTTTACGTTTAAATTAAGGAAGAGTTAGAAATTAATACAGCAGCTGGAAGCTTCAAGCAGCACTTTGGACCTTTCAGACCAGAGCTGCAGGTCTCTGCGTGGTTCTTCATGCTCCTGAAGAAATACTGACGCAGACGGACTGAAACACCGGTGAGGGTGGGGGGGTGTCCCTATAGGACCAGGTGGTCCTGGTTCTGCTTCTTGTTCTGGACGGTGGTAACTAACCCGTCAGGAATTGTTTGGGATGTCTGAGACAGGAAATAGGGAGATTTCATTTTGTTATTGGATTTGAAACAGAAAAGTTTGGGACTCGCATCTTCTTTTGGGCTTTTAATTTGAAATACCGACAGTTTAAGGCCATTATGGTGCGTTCACAGTGAACATGTTTTCGGCGGCGACGTCACTACTTGCCTGACATATGGAAGGCAGTTCGCACAGCAGACAAATCAGAAATACAACAGTACAATGGCGCCCTCTAGTGACGCTTTCACCTCCCTGCTACTCCAGCCTCCTCAGCCCTCACTTCTCCAGGTTTGGTCCTTTCTACTTGTCCCGGTAGTAATAAATGGCTGAGTCAGAAACTCGCTTTACGTTGTTTTGTTTCACGCCGCCTTGCTTTATGCCGCATCGCTTTACGTCGCCTCGTTTTCCGTCACATCGCTCCAGTGTTGCACCTGTACAGGTGAATATCATGTAAAACAGTCGCTCCAGTCACAGAAAACACGTTCGGTGTGAACACGCCATCAGTCATAAATGAACAAGTTTCTGAAGGTTTATTTGATTATGTGTAAAACCAGATCTTTTGCACATGAATCCCGTATAAATCTGTCAGCTGATTGTGATCCAGAGTTCTGATTAACCAGAAGAGCAAACGGGTCACTGCTGAGAGGAACCATCCTGCTGGTTTATCTTCCAAACCCAGTTTCCATCAGCAGGATGAGGTTCAGCAGAGGTTGGCTGAAGCTTTCTGACCCGAGCCGATCTGTGTTAGATCACCAGTCAGGAACAGGATTGGGTTCTTTGGCGTGAGACGTCCTGTAGGACAGCCAGCTGGACCTCAGGACACACCAGGATGGACCCAACGAGGTCTGCTAACCTTCATCAGGTCAGGATCAGTAGAAATCTTCATCAGACCTCCTTCAGTTTTGGTTCTGCTTCACAAAGTTCTGTGAAATCTGACCTCAGACTGCTCTGCCAATAAATATGACGTTTAATTTGTTGTAATTCATAACTTTTTTCTTTTTTAACAAGCAAACTGAGTTCAGGCCGATGTCAGAGAGAAATGAGGCAATCTGCGGCATTTCAGATAAACCAGGAGGACAAAGGGGAGAGGCTGATACTGAAGTAATTATTATTATGTAGAAATGTCAAAGTGAGGAAATTAACACCACTAAATAAATCTGTTCATACAGAACACAAGTAAAAAGGCCAAAAACAAGAGAAACAGAAACAAAAGGATTCCAGCAGGAAGCAGAAGGCCTTTAATAACCGGTTCATCAGTGGAGAAACCAAACACGTCATTAAAGGTGCCATGACATCACTGGAGCGACGGCGGCGCAGGAGTTAGCGAGTTCGTCCTGTACCTGGTGGAGAAGACACTTCAGCCGCACCACCTGCTGACGGAGGTCAGAGGTCTGGTGGCGCCGCTGTATGCAGGCGTAGGGACATCGTGAAGCGCTTCAGGGTCGTCTGACTTTATAAAGTACAGCCCATTTTACCATTTATCCCTGTTTAAACCATTTCAGTTAGCTGATTATCCTGCATATGTAAGTTCTCCAAAGAACTTCATTTAAAGAATAACATCAGCTTGTTGTTTTGTCAGGCCAAATGTCCGTCCTCATTAAAAGGGTCGGGCGCTATAATGAGACGCAGCTCTGATTGGTTAGAAAGATTTGTGGAAAACTGGTCAAACGCGTCCACCCAGAGTCTCTCAGAGGTCCAAACTTAGCCTAAAACTTCCTGCCAGGAGTCTGAGCTTCAGCGTTATGCAGATGGTTGCTGACAGCGACTCTCAGGGATTACACGGCAGAAATCCAGTGGTAGTAAAGAGGTGTGGTTGACTCTGTTGCTGGGTGTGATGCTGTCTTTTAACAGATGTGATTAGTTGTGCGTCATGATGATGAAACTTAGCAAAATTAAATAATTGTCACACAACATCGTCATCACCATTCTGAGTCGCTTGTCATCTCTCCGCTCCATTCTGCTCATTTTACTCCATCTACCTGCTATTAACGCCTCTCACCTGTCAGCATTTAGCCAAAGGAGCACCATGAGACGTAGAAAGCAGAGCAGCTGCTGCGTCCTCTCAGCTCTGGGAGGAGAACAGAGAGCTGAAGGTAAAGTGCTCCCTGGATCCTGGAGCCCAGGGAGCCCAGAGGTAACCCAGAGGAGGAGGCGGGGCAAGAGGAGGCGGCAGGCTCTATCTCTTTCTCTTTTTAAAACCCGTTAAAAGAGACTTTTTCTCCTTGGGTTTTGACCCACAGTGAGTTGGTTTCTGTTCCAGTTTAATTCTGCTGTGGCTCCCATGTATTAATTCATCGTTGCTTTATTGTCTGATTCCTGCTGTCGGCCCTTTGCTCAGCTGTCCTGTTGTGCTTTAGAAATAAAGCGGCATGGCACGGTTTGGAGATGCTCTGTGCAGGAAGAGTCGTGTCTGTCTTTGGATCAGCTGCTAATCAGCAGGATTCCTTCGCTCTTCATCGTTTTGGGTGAAAACCTCTTTCGCTTCCTTCCCTTCAGTGTCTCCTGCAGGGAGATGTTCCTCTCAGGATACAGGAACCAACACCTGCGGCTTCAGGGGAGCATTGATTCAACGCAAAGATCTCCTCAGGCTCAGTCGGTCTGAGCCAGAAACTCTCCAGGTTCTGATTCTGACTCTTGATTATTGACTTTTATAGTTGATGCACATCTGGATAGAAAGGAATTGGAGCAGTTTGGGCCCAGGCCGTGTTTGTTCAGATGTTGCTGGACGTGTTTCTGTGGCCAACCAGCAGCTTTGAACCCTGAATGTCACCTCAATATTACTGAAAGGTTCCTGCATGCACAGTCAGAACGTAATGGACTGGTTCTGGGTTCAGAGGAGGAAAAGTCAGACTCTGGTCTGGTGCATCACTTTCAGTCCAAGAGAACCGAGTGAAGACCTGGACTCATCAGAGCTGAGAATCTCTTCCACGCATCAAACTCGTGTTTCCTCCTCTGACTGTTGGGCTTCTTGTCGGTAAAACTGCTGCAGCAGCGCATTCCTGAGTGCATGTGGCTTTCCATCAGCTGGTCAGAAGATAATTAGAGCCGCTGCGGTTAACCGGCACCGCTCTGACCAGGGTGTTAATGTGCAGAACCACAGGGCTGTGGCCAAGGACTCATCAGCAACACATTCAATTAGTCCCGTATAATTACATGGAGGGAGGACGCGGCGCTGGAATGTGCTTCACGCGCCGCCATCAGGCGGTGAAATCATTTTTACCTCACTGGGCTCAGAGGAGTCAAATAAACCGTTTATTCTTAATGAAATGCAGAAATGATTCAGTTTCTTTTACAGATTTTACCATCAGAGAATTTCTGCAGCTCAAAGCAAAAAGTATTCACTCCCCAGAAGGTTTTTTTCCTCATTTTGTCATCAGCCACTAACTTCTGGTTGTTTTGTTGGGATTTTTTTATGAAACTTTAAATAGTTGTGAAGTAAAAGGAAAATACAAATAGTTTCTCTTCAGTTTTAGCTCCAGTTAAATGTGGTTTAGGAGTTTGTCTTTTAAATTTCCACATTTTTGTCCATTCTTTGTAAAACTGCTAAAGCTCAGTCACATTGAATTTCAATGTCTTTAGTTCTGGACTTTGACTAGGCCATTCACACGCATGAATCTGCTCTGATCTGAACCATCCCAGCGTCTCTGGCTGCAGCTTCAGGGAGGTTCTGCTGCAGGAAGGAGAACCTCCACCACAGTCTCAGGACCCTGTTTTAAACCGGACCAGAACTTTCATCTCCATGATGCTGGTTGTTCTCTGATGTTCTCTGAAGAACCTCTGAGGCCAGAGGCAGAACATCTGCAGAACATCTGAGGTTCAGTTGCATGCAGCTGGATGACCATGCAGTTACTGAGGAGGAAGCTGAATTTTATTTCCTTTTATCAGTGAAGGACTGAATCGTAACACATGGCACACGTTTTAATTTGCATTTGGAAAAATGTTCCTGAAAATGTGTTCCTGAAATGTAACAATTATAAATCATTATTTCTAAGAACTCAGTTTTCTGAAGGTGGAGGTGGGATTATGTCAGGAATCATTACTCAGCTCTTTACAGCTGTGATGGGAAGGTTGACCCTAAAGGTCCGTGAGTCGTTTCTGTGGTTTATGATGTTCGCTGTAATGTGTGAGAAAAGTAGAAAGCTGGGGGAGAACATCCTGGAGAGGCAGATATGTTGGTCTGGAGAGAAGAAAAGTGGAACAAGAGAAATGCAAAGAGCAGAGAAGTTGAAGGCGGATGAGTTTAAGAACCCTGAGATCAAATTCCCCAAAAAATGGGCCGAGCACAGGAAGAAGTTGAGGATCTGTAGCTTGTTGCTTTCTGGGTTGGATTAATGAAACCTAAGAGGGAAAATATTACATTTGTCCAGCATTAGCGTGTTAGCAGCGTCCCTGATGGAAACATGAGGACTCTGATGTTTTCCTGTAGTCCTGCTGTTTCTGCTGCTGTTTCTGCAGCCTCCCTGCATGCAGCACAAAACTGTCCATCAGTGACTTTTACAATAAAAAAGACCCTAAATCTTCTGCTAAAGATGTGTGCTAGTGAAAATATTTTTTATGAAGCTTTGCTTTTTCTGTTGGAATCCACAATCTGCCACAGTTAAGGGCTCATTATGTTTTATTGCTGTTATTTGGGGCCTTATTTATTGCCTATTATTTGCGTACAGCTGCAGCTTTCAGACCAGGAGAATTTAAGACTAATACTAGAGCACAATACTTGGAGCTGGTCCAGTTCAATAAGCCTCAACCACAACGTTAATCCAGTCAGCTCTCAGGTTGGCACCAAAGTGAAGTTCGGAGCTGATTTCCGGGGAATACTGGGAGTTTCCCCCTGCGGACCACTTCCAATTATTAACAAGAGGAGGAACGCTGTTGGGAAACCATCGCGGAGTCAGAGATCTGTGTTGAGCAACCGGAGGAGTGCCGGGGAAGTCAGCCAGCTCACTGTTTAGATAAGGAGAAATGAAAATTAGCTGCAGAATGAAGAGCTGCTCAGAGGAATGTGTGTGTTTGTCTCCAATCAGTGTTTGGATTTATAGAAATGGGCGGCGTTGAACCTGAAAAGGTTTTTAGACTCTCTGAAAGTATGGAGGCCGCACCAGGACAAAAAAAGGTGTTTTCAGAGCAAACAGCTGTGGTGTTCTCTGAGGGGTAGAAAGGTTGTGGAGAATATTAAAGAATAATGATTTTTATGGAGTTTTTTGTTTTCTTTACTAGCAGAAAGTTTCCAGTAAGGTGACGTAGCAGCCGACCAGCAGGAGGCTTTAGTCATAAATCATCTCAATGAACTCTTCAACTTATAATAATAATAATTAAACTTTATTGATCTCACAATGGAGAAATTCTGCATCTTAACCCATCCCCTTGGGGAGCAGCGGGCTGCCACTGTGCGGCACCTGGGGAGCAATCTGGGGTTAAGGGTCTTGCTCAGGGACCCAGAGTGGCAGCTTGTGGGAGTTGAACTCAGAACCTCTGGGACTGAAGCTCTGTGCTCTAACCACTAGACCACCACTCCCCCACTTTCCTCCACTCCTCTGTTTTCTTTAGGTTTTTAATCTGCAATGTTGAGATATTTTGAAAAATCAGCAACTTTTTTCAGGTCTTTCACTTGTTCCCCAAAGACTTTGAAGAATATCTGGTTCTGCGTTCGGCTCTCAGGCATTAAACTGAATTTATTTGTGTTTAAAGCTCACCAGGCGCTCTGATCCAAAGGTCACAGAACTAGTTCTTGGTCATGCATCATTTTTATTAAAAGACGTGTAGATCTTCACATCACGCTGCAGTCTGTCCTCAGGTTGCTCTTTGTAACCCGGCCTTAACCAGATTATTAACATCTCTTTACATGCGGTTTGTCACAAAGTGAACAGAATCTGAGATTTTGATAGAAAACGCAGACGTTGTGCTTTTAATGGTCGCCGCACTCAAAGCACAAAAAGTCGGTGTTTGAGGTCCTGAGACTCTTTAAACTCATCAGTTGTAAAGCAGAGAGCGATACTTCGCTCAGAACATAGAACAGAATGCACTTAGCTGTGGCTTCATCCAGCTTTCCTGTTCCTGCACCCCCCCCCCCCCCCCCCCCCCAGGCTTCCCCATCCCACAAAGTACCAACAGAACCACAACATGGCTCAACCTTTGATGGTGAGGACTCAAGTCTTCTATTAAAGATAGGAGAGAGCTATACATCATCAATAACCTGTCCCTATTGTCATGGTCTATGGAGTCGTTGCTGGAGCAAAGGTCAGACAGGCAGGTACGGCGCTAAATATTATGCACTAAATATTATGCACTAAATATTATGCACTAAATATTATGCACTAAACATCGTTCCTTTAATCCAGGCCGATAACGACCCTAACGACTCCTCGTTACAGAGGAGTGGACCAGTTTCGGTCCAATCTGCTGCTTAATGTCTTTAACGACTTCCCATTACTAAGGGGTGGTCCTGTTTCTGCTGAATCTGAATGTTATCTAAGTCATTACAAGCCTTTGTTAGGCAGTAGTATAAAGCTTGTTACTCCACATTACTCCAGACTTTTTGAATTGAGAAAGCTTCCTGGAGAGGAAGAGAAACGTCTTCAAACTACGGAAAACAAGTCCAGTTGCTTTGTTTTTTACCTTTTTTTTGTAATGACCATGACCTGGATGACTGAGAATCTTCACCAGCATACTGCACTAAATAGACATGTTTGATGAGGAACAAGCAAAAGAAACAAAAATAGACCTGAACAGAGCAGAACCAGAGTTCAGGAGGTTGGCGGCACAGGAACCTGATGGAGGAGCTCTAAAAACTGCCTCACTGCTGGAGTCCATGCAGAAGCTCTGGAGGTCCAGAGAAGGCTGGAGCTCAGCTGACTGGAGCAGAAGATGCAGGAACCATCAGAGCTCTGGAGGACGGTCCATGTGGACGTCTGCATCAGAGGGGCAGAAACATGCTCTGCCCTCCATCTTGGCACCAGCAGGACACTGAGCCCCGTTTGAGCCCAAACCTAAACTAGTCCCAGGAATTACCCGCCTCACAGTTTACAACGTCCTCGTTCCAGATCTCTCCTCCACCTCCTCTAGTCTTCTCTCATTACCTCAGGGAAGTTCAGGCTCACCCAGTTTACTCAGAAAGCCACCAGAGTTCCCCCTGCGGTGCACTAGACCAGAGTTCCCAAACGTTCCTGCCTGCGACCCTGAAATCACAGACCGCCTTTCAGGCGTTAATTTAGTCCAACTACTAAATCTTTTCAGCACATTAGCATCAAATAATTTTTAGTATCAGGATTTTTAAACAACTTTATTCTCTTGATATTTGCACTTTATTTTGGCAATTAGTACAACTTTATTTTTGTAATGTTATTAATTCTTGTCCACCTAATTTCATGACTTTATTCACATATTTTCCACACAAAAATGTGTATTAGGGCCATCATGGATTTAAGAATATTGGCCATGGAGGAGTAGATTTCAACAAAAAAACTCAAATATTTGGAGCTCAATTTCACCCATTTGTGAGAAAAAAAACTTGGATTGTTCTCTGATGTCATAAATATTAAAGAAAAACAAAACCATATCATTCTCCACATTTAAAGGCAGACATTTGCTTAATAAAACTAGGATATTCTGACATCTAATCTCGTGACCCACCTGGGGGTCCTGACTTTGGCAGCGCCTGCACTAGAGCAGAGGTCTTCAGAACCACATTAGCTTTCAGTCGGACCGGTGGTGCTGAGCAGCGTTAATGAAAGACAGAAGTGGAAAAAAAGAAGAAAAATAATCTACAAACTAAGTGGAACAATTCCCTAAAAGCAACAGAAAAGCTTTAACGTCTAAGAAGATAAGTTTGGGCGGATCCCATTACAGAGAGGACCGAGAGAAGAAATGACCAAGTTCTGGTTTTAGTTTGTGTTGGAGAGAGAAAGAACATCTGTAAAGTATCGCCGGAGTGATTCCATTTCAGAAAGATGTTCATAAAACTGAAGCCAGATTGTCAGGATAACAGACAGAACCAGCTGGAAAACATCATGAGGTCCATTTTAACCAGAGATCAGCGGAGAACCTCATTAGACCCAAACAACAACAACAGGGTAAAACCGATGGGAACCAGGGGTTCTTTCCATTTTATACTTTATATTTTCCTATCAGAACATTTTACATTTTAAGACAGCAGGAAAAGAAATAAAGGAAAATGCATTAAAATCATGAACAGTTAATTAGAAGATCCAGAAAACGGTGAATGTGACCAGGTGACTGAAAACATCAACCTTTTCTTCCTAAAGTCTTAATTAAAGGTCAGTTGCTCCAACCCCTGATTATCATTGAAGGTGCATAGAGCAAGTTTTTATGAGTTAAATATTTAATTTTCTTTCCCATACTACATGCCTCTTCTCCCATTTACAACACTGGTGTCGTTTTAACTTGTCACCAGTTGTCTGCAAAAAGTCTGGAAATGGCGCTTCGCACATTAAACAATATTCTTCCACGGGTTGATGGTTGGAGGGTCCCCGCTTCGATGCTGTCAACATTATTTTTTAAATGTATCCTTCAGATTTTGATATTCTTAAAACTATAAAACCCGAATAAAAAGATAAGCAGCTAAATTCAATATCACAGCACAAAACCTCATAAAATGGTTTAAGGAAAGGACAAACTTAGATAGTTTTAAATTCGTTACATCCTACATTATCTAGTAGAAGACGTTATAAAGTAATCCCTTTCCCATCGTACGTAACTCTGGGTCATAGTCAGAGTCGTATACCGGCTACATTAAAGGAGCAAAAAGCAAAATTTTATTATTTTAGAAAGACAGAACAAAAAATAGTGATGTGAAGAAATAAAGGTGTCTTTTTAGATGGACTATGGTGTGACGTCACACAAAAACCTGAACAGAGCGAACGGAGATTCAACATGGCGGAGAGCACATTGAAGCATTCTCTTGCTAACGGCATTATAAAGTAATGAGTTACTTACTTCCTCACTAAAATGTTCCTCTGAAAGGTGAGGCTGTTCTGCTGTGTTTTTATCCTTTGCAAATATGCGCATGGGAGGCAACAGGTGAGATGGTGAAGGTTGCAGCAGGGGTGGAGGCGGATGGAGCCGTGGCTCGATACGCGTCTTGTTTTGGTCTACAGACAGAGCTCAACAGCCCCACCTAGTGGTGAAAAAATCACTTATTGCTTCTTTAACATGTGGATTTCTTCATGGAGATTAATTCACTTTATCAAGTCTAACCAAATATTGATTCTTAACTTTACCCACTGGTTCTAATTAAAATGCCTTAATGGTCACTAAATTACTTAATAGACTCTGTAAAGTTTTATTCAGCAGTGACAGTCTATGGACCTCCATTCGGTTGCATAGTCGCTGTTACAGCAGAGCATAAGCGGTCTTCTCTGAGCTGATAGTCCTCTTGGTGAGCCCATCCCACCACCAGACCTGGGTAGCTGGCAGGTTTTGGATCTTATCCCAGGGGCTTTATCCAAATTAACCGATAAACAGCTTCGTCTGACTCTCTAAACTGGCTCTTGGGGATATGAATTGGTAAAAAATTGAAATAAGGAGAGTAATCTGGACAAGTTGCAGGAGGAAAAATCCTCTTTTATACATGCATTGCTAAGTAGTTAGTTTTCGCCACACAGCCCTGATAAGACCTTTGTAAGTACTATCTCTAGATATTTATTAAAGACCTGCCTCTTAGTGAAGATTCAGCGTTGGGTGGACCTTCAGTGTTGAGGGTCCAGCCTGAAAATCCTCCTTATGTCTGCAGCAACTCCATCATCTCTGATTTCTGGATCGCTCAAACCAACCAACACGTCATCAGCATAGAGGCGTATTTTATACTCTGAGCCTCGTACTGTACGTTTGAATCTGGCCTTATAGTTTGAGCAAGTGGTTCAATAAACCGATGAACTAACCCCGTCCTAAATGTTTGGTCTCCTGTTGGTTTCTATTCCTGAAATAGGGCATAATGCGTATAATGTTATAATGAAGTTTCTATGGAAGCCATAAGTTTATAAAGAAAGTCACAGAATTAAAGGCTTTCTCTGCCCTCATACTTAGCATGATCACTGTTGCATTTTCCTTTTTATATGGACCATTATATGGAGGGTCCTCTTTATATTGAGCCTGCCTGGGAAACACGCTTTATTCTGTTTATTCTGCTCAGCAGATCCAATCACAGAGCAGAACCGGACCAGGAATAAAATCGCCTCTGCCGGATAGCTGAGGGGAAAAGGTCTCCCGGCAGGATCTGGACTCTGCTGTGAGTTCTGCTTGCAGCTGGAGAGAAGATTATCATAAAATCCTGTTGCTTCATGCAGGTCGCTGAAACGAATCTGCCTCGGGTCAAACACAACAATAAAAGCTCCAGGAGGAGTTTATGCTCAGATATCTGGTTCTGCCTCCCGCTCACTGAGTTTAACAAAGGCTGTTAGGTCCAAACTTCCCTGGTTCACACTGAGAGGACTTCTCACACATCGCACAGTGACGTTAAGCTGGGATCCTTTAACAGGCCGTAAATAGAAACAGGTGTAATTCTTTTTGGCCTAAAGAGAAATATGTTGTAAAAAAGAGCTGTGATTTTGCCACAAAGACAGAAAAATGTGTGCAGAGGCAAAGCTGGATTCTCCGGTGCTCACTAATTGTTGCGTCGTTTGAATCTTGTTTCTAGATTAGACTAAACAGGTGAGGACCCAGATGGGAGGAGCTTATCTGGCCATAGTGGGCTCCACATGCAGACCAGGCATGAGGATGAAAGTTAATACCGGGGCATCAGGGGGGGCACCAGGCGAGGGGCAGTGATGCTATCAGGCAGTAACTGCAGCGTCTGGCAGACAGATATGAGGGGATCTCCACCGACTCAGAGGGGTCCAGCGGACTCATCAGATGGTGCTACACCTGGAGAAGGTAGATGGACGTAACATTGGGCTCAAGCGTCCTGCATGAGGGGAGAAGGGATTCTGGAAGACACCGTGGGGCAAAAGCACCAACAAACATCTGATTCCTGCAGGTTTTAGCACAGAGCAGATGAGAAACAAGATGGAGTCTTTTCCAAACTGCACCAAACAACACGCAGACATCTGTTTTAAGCCGCATCGCAGCGTTGAGGTCAGAGCTTTTACCTTTGAAGCAGAAAGGCAGTCAGCTGTGTGCTCTGATGATTCAGCAGGGAGGAGCCACATGCATTCATGACGACCTGAGAGCCGTAACTCAGAGCGGGTGTTAAGGGAGGAATGTGGAGCACAACGCTGACTCCTACCTCCTGACAAACAACCCCCCCCCCCACACACACACACATATCCATGTCTCACATACCAACAGAGGACCTTGCAATGGCGTGCATTAATTTTAAACCCCCTCTGAAAGTAACCCCAATCTAAATTAAATTCACACCTCAGTCCTGGACCTAGCCCCAAAAAAGTGAGGACCAGCTGAACATCCTCACTTTCCAAAAATGTCCTCGTTTCGCTGATAAAATACGAGAAACGGTCCTCACTCAGCAACAACTACAAGTACACACACACACACACACACACACACACAGAGACTGTTGTCCATTCATTGTTTTTTTTGGCAGCACTGATTGAAACCACGAGGCGTGGCGCTGGATGACTGACATCAATGTGTGTGTGTGTGGGGGGGGGGGGGGCTGTTCTGTTGAGAAGTTAGAAGCAGTAAATATCTTACCTGTAACAGAAGAAATCTTTCTTTATTTTCTTTATTTGGACTTTTTTATTTAAACCTTTGTTTTACCAAGGAGGTCCCGATAAGGTTGAAGATCTCATTTTCAAGGGAGTCCTGTCTAAGATAGCCAGCAGCACTATAATTAACATAGTTACACACACGCAAAATAACACATAATAGTCGTATGAAATACGTTTAAAAGACAAAACTAAGAACAACATGCATATAATGTGATTAAGTTTGTCTACTCAGGATTCATTTAAACCCTCTCAGAGTTTTAGAGTCTCTTATCAACAATCTGCAACATATACCACACAAAACAAAAAAAATCCTTTTTACACATTTCTGCAGCAGATAGAGCTGAAAGCAGCAGGAAGTCACATGATCAGAAAGAGTAGAAGCTCTTCTCCTATTCGATTAAAACACATTTCATTATTGCGTGCTCTTTAATAGACAGACATATATTAGAAATTGATGTATGAACATGTGATTTCATAATGAAATACTTTGTTTTATGCTCTTAAACAAAGACCAGGTGGTTTACAAAGCAATACATGTATAAAATAATACAGTTTATATTTTAGTAAAGAAACAAGTTGGTTTGTGCGTTTAAATTAATTTCACTCTCTCACACATGTACCTGAGCCTTCTCTACACATCAACAATAATGTCATCATATTTCTGCATACTGTGCATGCACACATGGATTCACATGGTTTTTAAAGGCCTCGAAAAATATTCTTTAAAATTCCCAGGTCCTTCCAGTGTGACACTGTTACACTACCCTGCTTTGCAACTAGGGCTGGAGCTTCCTGCATGTGAAGGCACCCTGTAACTCTGATATTTAATTTGGCAACAAGATTCAGCCTTAATTAGTGAAATTCTGCGGTAACAAATTAATAGGCATGAAATTATGGTCCATCTGTTGGGTTTCTGCTCTGTTCTCACCAAATAAAAACTCATCTTCAGAACCGATCTCAGCCCAAAATGCTGATTTATACCACGTGATCTACTTTCATCAGTTATCCCTGGTTATTGCAACCATAAGTTGCAGAAAATATGTGTAAAGTTGCTCCCTCTGCGTTCACTCCCATTGGCAGCATTCAGCAGGAGAGACCCATCCAATATGGCGCCGCAGGATTCACTCCAGCACGTAATGAGGTTTCTACATACATAATATCTATGCTTAGAGTGACGTTCAAACTGATCCTGGCTATAAAAAGAAATGCCAGAGCATTTATGTCAGCAGGTTATTTACTGCTGCACAGTTTTATGCTATATATGCAGATGAATTTATTCAATTTCAATTCAATTTTATTTATATAGCGCCAAATCATGAAACATGTCATCTCAAGGCACTTTACAAAGTCAAGTTCAATCATATTATACAGATTGGGTCAGATTATACAGATTGGTCAAAAATGTCCTATATAAGGAAACCAGTTGATTGCATCAAAGTCCCGACAAGCAGCATTCACTCCTGGGGAACCGTAGAGCCACAGGAAGAGTCATCTGCATTGTACATGGCTTTGCTGCAATCCCTCATACTGAGCAAGCATGAAGCGACAGTGGGAAGAAAAACCACCCATTAACGGGAAAAAAAACCTCCGGCAGAACCGGGCTCAGTATGAACGGTCATCTGCCTCGACCGACTGGGGTTACAGAAGACAGAGCAGAGACACAACAAGAGAGACAAAAAAGCACAGAAGCACACATTGATCTAGTAATCTGTTCTACATTAGATGGTAATAGCGGGTGAGCCGTCTTCTCTGGATGATGTCACAGTTAACAGAACGCCAGACCAGGTGTACCTACTATGAAGAGAAAAGAGAGAGAACAGAAAGTTAAAAGCTGAAATGACAACACATAATGCATAATTGAAGAACAGTAGAACTCTATAGAGTGAGAAAATTAGATCCTGATATACTCCAGTAGCCTAAGCCTATAGCAGTAAAACTATAAAGGTAGCTGAGAGTAACATGAGTCACTAGTTATAATTTTTGTCAAAAAGAAAAGTTTTAAGATTAGTCTTAAAAGTAGACGGGGTGTCTGCCTCACGGACCAAAACTGGGAGTTGGTTCCACAGGAGAGGAGCCTGATAGCTAAAGGATCTGCCTCCCATTCTACTTTTAGAGACTCTAGGAACCACCAGCAGACCTGCGGTCTGAGAGCGAAGTGCTCTGTTAGGAACATACGGGGTAATCAGAGCTCTGATATATGATGGAGCTTGATTATTAAGGGCTTTATACGTTAGAAGAAGAATTTTAAATTCTATTCTTGATTTAACAGGAAGCCAAAGAAGGGAAGCTAAAATTGGAGAAATATGATCCCTCTTGTTGATTTTCATCAGAACTCTTGCTGCAGCATTTTGGATCAGCTGAAGACTTCGAACTGCATTTTGTGGACTTCCTGATAGTAAAGAATTACAATAGTCCAGCCTTGAAGTAACAAATGCATGGACCAGTTTTTCAGCATCACTCCTGGACAGAATGTTTCTAATTTTGGCGATATTCCGGAGGTGAAAAAAGGAAACTCTGGAAACCTGTTTAATATGGGATTTAAATGACATGTCTTGGTCGAAAATAACACCAAGATTTTTTACTTTATTACCAGAGGCCAGGTTAATGCCACCCAGATTAAGTGATTGGTTAAGAAGTTTATTTTTTGAGGACTCTGGCCCAAAGATTAAAACTTCGGTCTTGTCAGAATTTAGATGCAGGAAATTTAAAGTCATCCAGCTTTTGATGTCATCAAGACATGACTGCAGTCGAAGTAATTGATTGGATTCATCAGGATTTATGGATAAATATAGCTGAGTATCATCAGCATAACAGTGGAAATTAATCCCATGCTGTCTGATAATTTTGCCTATCGGAAGCATATATATAGTAAAGAGAATTGGTCCAAGGACTGAACCCTGTGGTACTCCACAGGTGACCCTAGAGTTTGAGGAAGATTTATTATTAACATGAACAAATTGGAATCTGTCTGACAGATAAGATTTAAACCAGCCTAATGCTTTCCCCTTAATCCCTACAGTATGTTCAAGTCTTTGTAGGAGAATATTGTGATCAACTGTATCAAACGCAGCACTGAGATCTAACAGGACAAGTATAGACACAAGTCCATTATCTGAGGCCATGAGAATATCATTAGTGACCTTCACAAGAGCTGTTTCAGTGCTATGATGAGCTCTGAAGCCTGACTGAAACTCCTCAAGTAGGTCATTACTTTGTAAATGTTCACAAAGTTGATTAGCAACTACTTTCTCAAGAATTTTAGATAAGAAAAGAAGATTAGATATAGGTCTGTAATTTACTAACTCATCTTGATCAAGAGAAGGTTTCTTAAGTAAAGGTTTAATAACAGCTACTTTCAAAACCTGTGGTACATATCCATTTACTAAGGATAGATTAATCATGTCTAAAATAGTGCCACTGATCAAAGGGAATATGTCCTTAAACAACTTGGTTGGGATTGGGTCTAACATGCAGGTAGAAGGTTTAGATGAAGCTAAAATTTTAGATAGCTCAGAAAGCTCTACTGCTTCTAAACAGTTCAAACACTGCGCAGATTCTAAAGATTCCTCCAATGCTGCCTCACTTACTGAGGACGAGGTAATCATGTTTGGGAGGATGCCAATTATTTTATTTTTAATGGCATCAATTTTATTTATGAAGAATCCCATAAAATCATTACTACTGAGAGCTAAGGGAATGGATGGATCAACAGAGCTGTGGCTCTGGGTAAGTTTGGCAACTGTACTAAAGAGAAATCTAGGATTATTTTTATTCTCTTCAATTAATGATGAAAAATATGCTGCTCTAACTCTGCAGAGGGTCTTGTTATACAACAATAGTCTGTCCCTCCAGATTAAGTAGGATTCCTCTTATCTATCTATCTATCTATCTATCTATCTATCTATCTATCTATCTATCTATCTATCTATCTATCTATCTATCTATTAGTCAATTTTATAAATCAATTTATTTTTTGGGTGTAATGCAACCATAAAATTTTGTCATCATCAACAAATGTAGCGGGACGCGACATAAAGACGATACAACACTTTTAAACTATTAACATTGTATCTAACTTGCAATACAATGAATGTTAAAATGTCTAAAAATCCCTAATATATATATATATATATATATATATATATATATATATATATATATATATATATATATATATATATATCTTTTTAAAGTATCTAAGAATAACATTCTCCAATAAAGGGTATATATGTGTGTGATGTGACGTCCCGGCAGATTCAGCCTGAGGTCAGAGCCTGAACTCTCCACCTCAGAAACCCAGCGGCTCTTATCCGGGCCCCTCAGAGTCGCTGGGTGGACCATGAGCTCGTCTGTAGACCAAAGCACCCATACTGAGCCGTGCTGAATCAACTTGCTGTGAAGCTGCAGGGACTGAAGCAACGTTGGCAGGAAGAGTGGAGCAGAACTCCTGCTGCTGCAGACGTTTCTCTTAGTTTTTACACAAGCAGGGTGTCGTTTGTACTGCAGATGACTGGAACATCTCTGCTGACCGCATCAGATCCATCCGAACTGGAGAGGAAACCTGATGAGGCTGCACGCTGTGGTCAGGGTCAGAGGTCAGGCCGGGGTTGGTGAGGTGACAGCGTGCAGCCTCTGGTTTTAACTGCATGTAAAGGAAAGAGGTGAGAAGGCCTGAGAAACTGGATACGGATGGATATGTTGTCGTGGCATTCAAAAGTCCTGACTCAGCAGAAAATGTCCAAAACAATCTGCCGTTTAGACACCAAACCTGCTTTTAGTCATTTCCTCACCAACTATTAACTCACGGCAGAGAAGAACAGAGTCAAAGAGCTGTGATAGAATCACAGTGGAAAAGAAGTTACAGCATCAGCTCCCACATGAACACAAAATCACAGCCAACCAAAGCAAAATGAATTAAAAACACGCAGAATGCAGAGAATCCTGCTGATGAGTAACGGACCCACGGCACAGAACCCAACAGGAAATGTTTCCGGAGCAACACGTTCAAACCACGAAGTGTAGAAATAAATCTGGAGTTCTTCCTCTAAGGCTCCTCTTCATGACATCTGCATGCCGGCCACACGTCCCTCTGCGTCAGTCCGATATCAGCCGCGCTCAAACTTCCTGAAGCAACGGATTCATCTCTCAGGTCACGACTCGGTTTCCGGACCCAAACGCTGCCGAGGCGGTCCGCTGAATCCAGCATAGAGTCGGTGGGGGTCATGAAATGGGCTCTGATTGGGCCCTCAAACCATCAGGGGACTCCTTTTAAAGCTTCAGCACAGACCATGGATCTAAAAGAAATTCAGATTTAAAAGAATCCCCACATTTATTTAGTATATAGAGATGAATAATAATATTCCATTGTTTATCCTGCACTGCTGCTATTGCACTTCTGCTTAGACCTAAACTGCATTTCGTTGCCTTGTACCTGTGTAATGACAATAAAGTTGAATCTAATCTAATCTAATCTAAAAGTGTAAAATGTTAACCCCAGTTTGTCCAGGGAATTAGGCATAAACTTAAAGCACCACATTAGAATAACATAAAAACTACAATATGTTGAATAGGGCTGGACAATATAGAAAAAAAGCATATCTGTAAAGTAGAAATCATATTGGATCGATATCGATAATTATCTTTTGCAGCCCTGGACATCTATGCTGCTGGTTAATGAACTGTTTTTAAATAGAGAACACTGAATTCAAACTCAAACCTTTATTCTTTTTTACCAAAACTGTAAGTTTTTAAAAATGAAAAAGAACGTGTGTTCTCTGAACTCTCTGAAGGGGGCGGAGCTTGGTTCCTGGGTCTGCGTTGTGATTGGTTGGGAGGACGTAATGATGTAATATTAACCTACATGATTAAAATGCAGATGGAAGAAAAACTGTTATTCTATTGACCTTATTTTTATCATCGATTTAGGTCTATTGATCGATTGATATATTTTTATCCAGTCCAAACCACTTATTTATGTCGCACATTTAACAACAGAAAACGTTTCCAATGTGCTGTACATAACAAAAAAATAAAATAAATATAATCAAATTAAATAAACTAAATAAACTAAAAGGACACAGAGGACCACACAACTACGCGGTAGTTTATTGAATATTGAGCTGATGATGATGACTGTAAAAGATCCCCCCCCCCCCCCCCCCCTCTTCACATGACTGTACTGTAACATCTGGGTTACTAAGCTCTATATCAGGTATCTTAGATCCATCGATCCAGATGTGTTTTCAGACAGCGGGCTTTGAGTGACTGATGTCTGGAACGTCGGCTCATCAGGAGGGTGGAGGACATCCTGGATGGGACACCCTGGATGGGACACCCTGGTGTTAACAGAGACCCAAACAACCCTTAATGAGCCCAGATGGGTTAACATCTTTTAGTTTCGGGGTGTGGGAAGCAGCTGGAGCGTCCATAGGTACACATTTAAAGTCCTGCAGAAAAATCCTGACCAGGACTCAAACCAAGGACCTTGCTCACATGATTTTTAACTTTCATAAATTTCCTGCAAACGTGGTTCTGATCCACAGATTTGGAGATGAAACAGAAGTGAAAGATCTTGGACCTACTGATGGTGTAAAACTTTATCTGTGCAGAAATGGGACCCGAACCTGAAGGTGCTTGCGGAGAACTACGCGGCTAAATGCATCTGGAATCACAACCCAGAACTGGAGGACATCGGAGAGAATCTGTTTGCCGGCACCGGGCCTCTGGACCTCAGCAAGGCTCTGGAGAAATGGTTCCTGGGTGAGTCATCTCTCTACACACCCTTATTTTCTGTTGTTTTCCTCAGAACCAGGCAACAGAGTTAGTGAAAACGGCTTTTTCTGTTGTTGTCACTGAGATTTTAGACGACTTTTCTCTGTGCAGAACGCTTGGATTTTGATTACCAGAACAACAGCTGTGAAGAAGACATGATGTGTGGACACTACACACAGGTCAACACACACACACACACACACACACACACACACACACACACACACTTATTTAAAGTATACAGTGAGGACTGTGCCTTGTCTTCCATAGACTTCCATTCATCTTCAAGTCTTTCTATGGCCTAACCCTAACCTTTATGAATTTAGATCTCACCCTAACCTAAACCTGATCGACCCCATGATGCTAAAACTGAGCTAGCCCAGGATAAAAAGTGTAAAAGTCCTCACTTTATAAAAATTTTTGCAAAAAACTTTTTCGCTGAGCTGCAAGTACAAGAACAAACACACGCTGGTGTATATATTGTTGTGAGGACATTACATTGACTTCCATTCTTTTTCTATTGCTTCGTATTCCCTAACCCTCACGGCTACGTACCTGACACTAAACTTAAACTGAACCGGTGTTGGCACCAGATCGACTCTGGGGCCCGGCGCCTCCTGATGACGTCATTATACATGATTGGATTAACGTTTGCACAATTGCGCAAAACATTGGTCTGGACAACTTACCAAAGTAATTATAGCGGTGACAATTTTACGAAGAAATTCTCCATGGTCCCTGCGCCTCCTGATGACGTCACATTATGGCAACACCACTCAAACAAACTACATAGAGCCCGCGGTCTGCATTTGTAACGAATCAATTTTATTAAGTTAATTTGGCGGTTTCTTTTTTCTCAAAAGCTTCAGGCTTAAAGATGAACAAAGAAAAATGGGAAATCTTAGCAATTTAAAATAGTCAACCCACATTAATTGATAAAAATTAGGTAAATATTTTGGTATAATGATTAACAAGGACCACACTAGAAATGATAGAACAAATATTCAAGCTATTTTACAAAAAAATCAACAAATATTTGACAGTTGGCTGAATTTTTGGAAGAATATTGTCACAGTTTCATCTGGAATAATAAAAAACATGTGATCAGAAAGAACAACATAGTAATATCAGTAGAAAAAGGAGGAATAAACGTTATTGATTTTAAAGCGATGAATGCCATGATAAAATTAAAATGGCTGCAGATTTTTATTAAAAATGAAAAGGGTTTATGGTTTAGTTTCCCTTCATAACTTTTTTTTTTTTAAATTGGAGGAAGGAAATTTCTCTTAAGATGTAACTTTGATTAAATTGTCAGACTATCACAGAAGCATTCCAAAATGATGTTAAAAGTTTTCATGCCTCGATTAATTTACTGGAAAATAACCGTAAATTAACAAAATAAAATGTATTTGTAACACATGGAGAATGCAGGCGTAATGTAGTTTGTTAGAGTGGAGTTGCCATATGATGACATCATCAGGAAGCGCAGGCCCTCCAGGCTGATCTGGTACCGACACCGGAGCCCATTTGCTTTGTGTGGACCTTGCAAAATGTCGTCAAATGCCAAATTTCCACACAACATTGGCCTACTGTCACGTCTTGGTCCTCATAATGATAGCTATACATGCCCACAAACACACACACATCTTTATTTAAAGTATGTAGTGAGGACTGTGGCATGTTCTGTATGCCTAACCTTTATGGATTAATATCTCCCCCTAACCCTTAGCCCAGAATAACGTAACAAAGACACAGAGTGGGTTAACGCAGACGTGTCTGATTGAACTGTGTGTGTTACAGATGGTCTGGGCCGACACTCACCGGGTCGGCTGTGCTTTCCACCCCTGCCACACCATGTTGGGACTGCAGTGGGAGAACGTCTCCTTCCTCGTCTGCAACTACTTTCCAGCGTCAGTTCTGACACGGCGACACGTCCACCAAACCACACAGAGCCCACACAGGGAAACACCCACTCCTCAGGTTTTACAGGCACCACAGGCGGCTGTACGGCTCAGCGCCAAGCTCTGAGCACTAATCACCGGCTCATGGATCGCCTTTGCTCCTCCGCTAGTCTGTACTCTACTGTCTCGTTCAGTTCTGTATGAAATCATGGGGAGAAATAAGTGAGTCGATCTGCTGCTTCTACAGGCTCCTCCTGGTGCTGCTGTGTTGATTTACTGATCATTAGAGCAGGAGTTTGGTCAGCTTGTTGCTCTGCAGCTTACTGACGGTGGTTTGCACAATGCCAGGGTGGAAAGACATCAGCAGCAACCTCAGAGATCTTTTTCCATCCGTTGATCCGGGAACTCTCATGAAAGCCATTCCCAA
The DNA here is from genome assembly GCF_011125445.2 of Fundulus heteroclitus. Classification (NCBI taxonomy): domain Eukaryota; kingdom Metazoa; phylum Chordata; class Actinopteri; order Cyprinodontiformes; family Fundulidae; genus Fundulus; species Fundulus heteroclitus. The sequence goes on along the minus strand of NC_046361.1, from coordinate 41,870,611 downwards.
ACGATCTGACGTCCATCGCTCTACAGACAGAGCGATTACTTCCAAGAGAAAAACGTCTTCCAGGGAGTGGAGGTCCCAGCAGATTCAGCCCAAACCTAGACTAGTTAGGTGGTAAAGACCATGGCAGCAGGACTTAGGTGAAGGACAACATGGCTGCTTATAAACACACCCAGACACCCAATATCAGCATAAACTGTCAGGCACAGTGGTGGAGGGATGATGATGTGGGCTTGTCTTGACGTCACAGGATCTGAACACCTTGCAGTCCCTTAGTGGACCATCAAGTCCTCCATATTCTGAGGTCAAATGTGTGTCCATGTGTCCAACAGCAGAAGCTCGTCCCAAACTGGGTCATCAACAGATCAATTGTCCTGAACAGCAGGTCTATAACTCAATGGCTGATTATTGGCCTAGTCAAAGTCCAGACCTCGGTCTGACTGAAATGCTGCTGAGCAGAAAGCTCAGTGATCTGGAGTGACTTAGAAGGAGATAAAAACACACCGAGAAGGTCAGTCAGAACACGGCTTTGTTCTGGGTTTCCTAGCTCTACCATGCCCAGCAAAAATATTCACCCCCTTGAGTTTTTGCCTCTTTTTTCACATTCCAACCTGTAATTTAAATGTTTTTTGTCTTGTTTAATGTGATTGATCTGCTCAAAATAGTCTAATTGTGTGAAGTTAAATGACAAAAAAGAAATATACAATACAAAAATCAACAAAAGCTGCTGTAAAGCTCCCCAAAGATTTGGGTTCAGACATTTAATTTCAAAAGTCCACCTGTGGGGCGGGTCACATGACCTGTCAGCATAAACACACCTTTCCTAAGGTGACCCAGGAGCTCCAGACAAGATCTCTGATGTTCTCCAGAGCATCATCTGATCCATCATCTTCTTATGCACTGAGCCTGGTTCTGGTTCTGCTGGAGGTTCTCCTCCCTGTTAAAGGGGAGTTTTCCTCTCCACTGTCGCTTCATGCATGCTCAGTATGAGGGATTGCTGCAAAGCCATCAACAATGCAGACGACTGTCCACTGTGGCTCTACGCTCTTTCAGGAGGAGTGAATGCTGCTTGGAGAGACTTGATGCAACCTGCTGGGTTTCCTTAGAGAGGAAACTTTCTCACCAACCTGGAGGATCTGATGGAAGCTGACTTTGGAAAGAGACTTGAGATGACATGATGTGAATTCAGGCTATATAAATAAAACTGAATTGAATTGAATTAATAGAAAGCAGCTAGTGCCAGAACAGACCCACCAAGAGCGGGCTGCCCACCAGAACTCCCAGACCGGGCCAGGAGGGCATTAATCAGAGAGGTTGTGTCCAGAGGACCAGAATCAGAGCTGGGTTATAGAACAGTCGTTGAAAGCTGAGCTGTAAAACTTCTACAGGTGCTCCTGCTACAGCGGCGCTCCGCCTAGTGGACGCCACTGATTCTGGTCCAGATGGGTTTTGACTGAGCGGGGGATGCGATCAGCAGTAACCAGAATGGTTGTGGATCTCCATCACAGCGTCTCTGTCTGTGTTTCTGTGCTCAGAGGGAACTATGAGGACCAGCGGCCGTACGTGGAGGGGGACTGGTGCTCCAGCTGCCCGGAGAACCTGCAGAAATGTCAAGACAACCTCTGTGGTATGAGATGCTCCGACCTCTCTGGGTCTATTCACCACACCGAGTTATATGACAGAAGAAAACACCATGAATTTCTCTAATTTCTCTGACTTTTCACCTTAAACGGATTCTAAAATGTGTCTCAGCCCAGGTTGCATGTTTGCAGTCTGAGTGAAAGCCGTTTTAATAGAGATGACAGAAACTGTAGTTCTGATCCAGGTTCTGGTTCCTGTTCGGTTTGGTCCGTGATCCTAAACCAGTTCAAACTTTTCAGTACATGGGCCAAAATGATCAAGGTTCAAAGATGAAAACCACTTTTTTTTACCTGCTTTACAAAATATAATTTTAAATACATAAATTAGTCATAATTCAGCAGGAAATTAACGTGTGAGTCGTTGAAGATTCAAAGGTTGAACAAGGGGTTTTCCACATTTGACGTTGTCCAGTTTGCAAATTATTTTAAATAATTAAATTTCTCTTTAACAGCAATAAACTGAACTCTTTTTGGTTTAGCAACATAAGAACAGTATTTGGGTCCATTGTTCTTTGAACACACTTGTTGTTCTTAACCAGTTTTAATAATTGAATTCAAAGCAGATTTTAATGCACCAAAGTCTGCATTTGAGTAATTAAATGTTATTGGATAGATGTTACTATGAAATTAAAGAGAATGTCAAAAGTGTGTTTATTAAAAGATGAATATTTTGTGTCGTACTTAACATTTTAAATTGTAGGATTTCAACTTTTCTGTCACAATCTGCCCTAATTAAAAACTAAAAGCTTCCATCTGCATCAGCCTCCTGTGTTAGTAAACCAAATCATTATTGAAATACAGTTAAGGGGGGGGGGGGGGCACCCAAAATCTGTACAGGGACTACAAACGGCCCCCAGCCCTAAAACGTCTTCTTCTGGACTCAGACAACCAGCATTTAGACACAGGAATCATCTTTGGAGGCATCAGATATTTATATCATCTCTCCGGCTTTTTAGCTGTAATCTTTACTTTTTTAATGCATTCTCCCTTCATTAAATACCAAATAGTTTAGCTATTTTACTTTGTTTTACCTCCATCGTTCATTGTAAATAAAATGTACTTTAGCATTTAACTGTCATAAAACCTGATTTCTCTTTCTCCATTTCCTCGTGAAGGAGTCTTTACTCTCTGTGGCGGCTAACGCAGATATTTTCTCTTTGGTAGTTCCTGACACGGAGGATCCAGAGGAGGTCACCGTTACCGCCTCAGATCTTTCTCCAGAGGCCAGTCCTGCATCGACACATGAAGCCATCGCTGAGACGTCTGCCAGTACGCCCAGAGCTCCCATCATCATCACCACCGTCTCTGCAGACAGCGCTGAAGACACGCCTCCACCAGGAACCACCGAACAGGACGTCTCCTCCACTAACCTGCCCTCATCCAGACATCAGGAGGAGGAGGAGGAAGAGGAGGAAGAGGAGGAGGAGCCGGAGCCGACGGGGAAGAGCATCATCAGGAAGCAAGAATTATGGAAGAAAATAGAATCTCAGAGCAAAGCATCTGCTGGTTCTGTTTCCACACCGTCGGTCCTGTTGGCCTGTCTGACTGGACTCCTGCCTCTGTGGCTGTGAGGAGAACCAGGAGGGCAGTGGAGGAAAGTTCACGGTCGCTGATCCACCCTGCAGAACCGACGGCTTCCTCTGCGCAGCAAAACGGACCCGTTAACCGTTCCCTGTCCCCAGAAAACAAGCTGCTGTTTGAACGACATCTGTTTGAGGTCTGGACTGAAACCCGGGTCAGAGAACGTTCTGCAGAACCCGCTTTGGGCTGAGTGGAAACCAGAACCATCTCAGTCCAAGACATGGAGATAAACGTTCTGCTCTCACAGGAAGTAAACTCAGAGTTTTAAAAATAGAACATTAATTGTCCCCGGAAGCAGGATTTTCCCCTCACAGCTGCGAATTAGAAAGATTAATTTGATTAAAACTGTTTCCATAATAATCAGCGTTCACATCGGGACATCAGAGGCTGAGGTGTAGTCAGTATCCTACCTACGAGGAGTCGGGTCAGGGTTAGGCTCCGGTTCCTGTCCCTGGTCCAACACGCCTGGATCAAACAGTTACCAGCTCCACACACATCCAGGTTCTAACGAGTCCTGGTTCTGACCCGACCCAATTAGAACAGCAGCCATTCAGGACTGGAGTCAGAATTATGTGCCTCAGATGTTTCTCTCGTTAAACACACCTGATTAAACGAGCGGGTCTTTAACGGGTCCCTGTAGGGTTTGCTGACCAGGCGGGGAGCCGTTTGACTCAGGTGTGCTGAAGCAGGAACAGGTAGAAGCAGGAACAGGTAGAAGCAGGAACAGGTAGGAGCAGGAACAGGTAGAAGCAGGAACAGGTAGGAGCAGGAACAGGTAGAAGCAGGAACAGGTAGAAGCAGGAACAGGTAGGAGCAGGAACAGGTAGAAGCAGGAACAGGTAGGGGCAGGAACAGGTAGAAGCAGGAACAGGTAGAAGCAGGAACAGGTAGAAGCAGGAACAGGTAGGAGCAGGAACAGGTAGGAGCAGGAACAGGTAGAAGCAGGAACAGGTAGGAGCAGGAACAGGTAGAAGCAGGAACAGGTAGGGGACCTCCTGATGTGATCATCATGGTGCTGGTTTCATCACCCAGTGAAACGTGTCTCTCAGAGTCAGGCTGTAAAAATCAGGTTACTGCCAAAGACCAGACAGTGATGTCAGACGGGACACAGAGGGTTCTGTTTAAGTTGCAGAACCTTGTTTAGTCCTCACTGCTGAGCAAAAACCTGCATAATCAGGGCGTTTTCTGTGTTTAGTTCCCTAAAGATAAACCACAAAGTCATCAGCATACAAGGAGATTTGGTTTCTTTGAAAGATGTCTAATTGGCCCCGGTGTGCATCCTGTACGGTTCCCGCTCTGAGAAGCTGTCAGCTCTAGAAATGACTCTGACTACTGCGGGGAAGATACTGACTCCTCACCCTGCTCCACAGAACCACAATCCAACAGAACAGAGCTTCCCTTTAAAGGTTTGATGAGGCTGATGTTCTTCAAAGCCTCCTGCTGCCAGTTACTGATTCACCATCCTGCAGCTAGGCTGGGGTTAATTACTGGAGAAAAGACATCAAATGGAAACTTTATTTGGAGATTTGAACAGAACTCAGTCATAATTTGAGTGAATTTGGCTGTAAAATCAGTCCTGGGATCAGTTTCCCTTCCTTCCAGGTCCGACGCTGCGCTAACAAGTCCTTTCCTCTAAAACCTGTCTTTAAAAGATGAAGCGTCAAACCTAAATTATCTGCAGATATTTCCTTTACCTGAGAGGACAAATAACATGCAAGTTAGTCCGGTTAGGTTTGCTGTGTCGTTTGTTTCCTGGAAGATATAATTTTCTCTGAGGAATATAGCTTTATGATGTTGTTGCTGGTGATGAATATTTAAATGGCTTCGGACCATCTGATGATCAGCAGTGTGTCTGCAGGGTGACGAGGGTTTAATTAGGGGAGAATCATCTCATTACGGCTAAACCAGCAGAAAACATCAAGTTTCTGACGTTTAATTCCAAACTGGATGCAGCAGAAATCGTTTGAAAATGACGGCCCTGTTTCTGCTTTTACTCTGACTGGAACTCGACACAAACTAATGATTTACTCATCTCTGCATCCGTGTCAGCAGGAATTACAGCAATTAACTCAAAGATGATGTAAATGTCTGTACATACCATGAATAAAGAATGAAACATTTGTTTCTTTTCAACGACACATAATTGTTACGCTTTGTTTAAAGAGGGATCACGTAAAGCAGCGGTCACCAACATGTGGCCCGCGGGCACCAAGTAGCCCACGAGGACGTCATGTGGGGCCCACCAGCCTTTCCTAAAAACAGCACCATCCACCAGAGAGCAGCATCTAAAACTTTATTTTATTCTGGTACTCTTCTTGTTTAATCACACTATTTTTAAAAATATTCATAACAGAGTAAGAAAAAAATGTGTTTATATTACATAAAGTTAAGGTGAACTCTTCTGTTTCAAAGGTCTCAGTTTCAAAAGGGTTGGTGACCCCTGGTGTAAAAAGTTACAGTCCTGGATTTTAATGCTTATTTTTTCCTGTTACAGAGCAATAACGGCCCCAAAAATGAAGGACTGAGTCTACATATTTAAACCTAATCATCTATTTATTACTAAAATATATCCATCATGTATCAGTGTCCTGTCTCAGCAGATACGTCTGGGTGAGTCCTGATTGCATTAAAAAGAAATGAGGATAATGTTTGATAAAAATAGAAATTTATTGTTTTATTAGTGAGGTTTGTGGACCTGGACCTGATTATCCTTAGAGTCTGTGTCTATCTCCAGCAGTGATCGGCTGAAAGGCTTAATGGTTTTTGTTTTAATTTAGACCTAAATATGAAGAAGATGAACTTACTTTTCAGCAGGACGGTTCAGCAGGAGGGATTCAGGCTTCAGACTTCCAGGCTTAGAGCTGCAGGAGGTGAACAGGAGAGATTTCTGGCTGAAATATTCATCACTAAAAGCCCTGCAAGCTCAGTTTGGAACAACCTTTACTGGATGCTTTATCTGCAGCTCCTACCTGAACTGAACCGTCTTCCTAACATTTCATTTTGTGTCTAAACCTTCAGGCTGTGTCTTTAGATTTCTTCAGTAAAAAACCCTGCTAGGAAAATAAATAAAAACTTCTAAAATAAGCTAAATGTTTCCTGATTAAAAGACAAATTACTGTAAAGTGAGAGGAAAACAGAACAGAATGGGGCCAAACAGCAAAAAGACATAATAATATATTATAATATCACAATAAATAGGCCTAAATAAAATAAAAAGAAAGGCGGTCCCGACATTTAGACACTGGACAAACAGATTTCTTTATTGACACAGATTTAATTAAGTAACTTCATTTCTGATGTGTTTTTTTCTGCTAGAATAAATCCTCTGAACTCACCAAAAACAAGGACAATAAAAGCTGTGAAAAGGCTGAAAGGCCAGTTATTGTTATCCTCATCAGAGAAGCAGCTTCAGCATCAACATCAGCTAATGGGATTTTACCCGTCTGTCATACTGTGAGGTCACATGATCGGTAGATGGCGCCTCAACACAAAGCGAGGAGTCGTGCTCCGGCTGCTGCATGCGGGCGAATATTAGCCTGGCTTCATGGATGAGAGGATAAATAAGGAAGGTTACAGGAACCTGGAGTACAAAACACACACAAGCCTGATCTGCATCCTGCAGGCGGAGAGGGAGACGACTGCATCCTGCATGCAGGGGGGGGGGGGGGGGGGGGGCATGCATCCTGCAGGCTGCAGGCAGACAGGGAGGGGAAAAGCATGCACAGCAAAAACAAAGTGATGACAGAGGAATAAAGGAGAGCAAAAGCCTGAATGGACTCAGCTCTCCTCTCAGCCAATCAGAGCCTCTGCCTATCCTCCTTCACCATCCAGACGCTGCCATTGGCTGCTGGGAGCAGAGATGCAGAGACACAGCAGGGTAAAGAAGAGGAAGACAGAGTCAGAGGAGGACAGCTGGTTCCCACACCTCCACCCCCCCCCCCTCTCTCTCTCTCTCTCTCTCTCTCTCTTTCTGTCAGTTCATCAGCAGTTTCTCTGCTCACGCTGCTTCCTCGGGTCAGACAGGCTTTATTTAACGAGATGGACCTGCAGCCCACCAACTGGAGCTACTGCAGCTGCTGTTTACCCCACAGCATCATGGGAGCTGGAGTCCCCCGGGGGGGCGCAGAAGGACAGCTGATCAGCTGAGGATTGTGGGTCAGCAGAGTTGGGAGATGTGAGCTGGTGGGCGGACGGCGCTCAGCAAACTCTCGCTGTCGTCTCTCTCCTCGTCTCCGCCGCTGCAGCTTCGTCCTCTCCTCCCTCTCCTCCCTCTCCTCCCTCTCTTCCCAGCCTCACGTCTCCTCCTGCATCTGCCGCCGACGCACCTCCACCAGGAGAAGCCAGGATGGGTTGTCGCCTCACTCGGACCAAGGTGAGTGGGCTGCAGCAGGTGTGGATGGATGGATGGATGGATGGATGGATGGATGGATGGATGGATGGATGGATGGATGGATGGATGGATGGATGGATGGATGGATGGATGGATGGATGGATGGATGGATGGATGGATGGATGGAGACGCTCAGACTGAAGGCTAAAGGGTCTTGTTGTTTGTGTCTGTGGAGACGCTGAGGAAGCAGAAAGGAGAGCAGAGCCTTCCTTCACGCCACGCTGTTCCAGATTTTAGTTCTTATCAAAAATAATTCTGGTTCCTCGTTGATCTCCTTCACCAAAGACTGAAAAATGGGCTAAAAAATCACTAAAATAATGTCTTTTTCATACACTTCTGATCAGCCTTAAGGGTCCCACATGGTGGGAGAAAACCTTTGCATATATTTTCATTTATGAAGAGTCTCCTTCCATCCTGCTTCCAGGTCTGCAGGTTCTGCTGCGTCTCAGAACCGCCTCAGAGGAGAAGCAGAAACTGTTTTATTGGTGAATTTATAAAACAGAAAATAGTAAAATGTTGCGTAATTTTAAAAGTGTGCAGAGTTTAGTGTGGTCTGAGTCTGTTTCTGTTCCTCTGAGAACATCAGAGAACATCCAGCATCATAGAGACCAGGAACCCAGCAGGTCAGGGAGGAGGTTCTGGTCCAGTTTACTGCAGATCAGGTTCTACAGAACCTCCCAGAGTTCTGATCATCATGTGGACCTGGAGAGAGGATGGACCTCCTGCAGACCTACCAGGACATGGACGTCCACCTGGACTGACAGGCTGGACCAGGAGAGCATTGATCAGAGAAGCAGGAGGACTGTGGTGGCTCTGGAGGAGCTGCAGAGACCCACAGCTCAGGTGGAGAGCTGTGGGTCTCTGTGGAGCTCTATGCTCGCAGTAATCAGTGGACAGGATCGTTTAAACACCAACGTTTGTTTAAATGATGAACATCAGAAATCTCAGTGAGCATGCCCAGTACGCTCTCAGCAGACATAGTGGGGCACAAATCCTACGGCCCCAAGCTGGGATCAGACTGTTTGTTTTGACATTTTCAAAGCAGCGTTTCGTTCAGCAACTGGAAAAACGTCGAGCATTAGGAATGATGGCAGAGATCCAGTCAGACGGGCTGTTTATAGCAGAGAACTGCCTCTCTGGGCTTGTGGGTCCGGTTCCCGTCGATGCTGATCACGTCAGAAAGCACTCAGAGGAAAGACGGCTCATTTCACTTTTCAAACTGCAGCAAATCTTTTTGACTTGAATCCATTTCCTCACATAAGAGCTAAAAGAGTCACTGCTGATTTTTATTTTTGCAGATATTCTGGTTTCAGATTCAGTGCTGATTATTTAGCGCCAATTCCAAACATGTCAGCTTCCATCAGATCCTCCAGGTTGGTGAGAAAGTTTCCTCTCTAAGGAAAGCCAGCAGGTTGCATCAAGTCTCTCCAAGCAGCATTCACTCCTCCTGAAAGAGCGTAGAGCCACAGTGGACAGTCGTCTGCATTGTTGACGGCTTTGCAGCAATCCCTCATACTGAGCATGCATGAAGCGACAGTGGAGAGGAAAACTCCCCTTTAACAGGGAAGAGAACCTCCAGCAGAAAAACATCAGGGATTGTTCTGAGGTTGTCATAGTGGTTTATTGAAATAAACAATAAGGCCTACAGACGGTGAGGATGACAGGAACCAGGAACACGTGGAGAACGAGGCCAGGATGAGGGAGGATGAGGGAGGACCTGACAGCTGGTACGGCTGAGCTGACTGAATATACAGGAGAGGAGCCAGGAGGAGCAGCAGGTGGAGCAAATTAACACAGGTGAGAGGAGTAAAAGGCAGTTAAGCAGAAGGAAAGGAGGCAGTGAGCTGCCAGGAGCAGAGGGAGAACTGAATCTGAAGGAAACATGAAGAATAACCTAAACTACGGACGGGCAGAAAGCAAAGATCTAACAGAACTGCTAAAATCATAACGACCACAAGCTGACTAAGACAGGAACCGAATCTAACAGATGAAGAATAACTACCAACATAAATACTAAATTAATCTCAGAAACAGGGATTCATCTGGACATATTTCCTTTTAGGAGCCTTAATGTGAGCCGCTGGGCTTCTCCTCATAATAACGCGTTAAATCCTGCAGTAAGACGACCTGCAGAGAGCAGCTTTTGTCCTTTGATAAACTGCTGCTTTAGTAAAACTAACTGAGCTCCAATAGATGCAGCCACAGCAGTGGGACCCTCAGTGGAAGTTAGTGAGATGTTCTCCTTCGTCCTCGAGCAGGAAACAGATATTTTTTACTTCTTTCCAGAAACAAACTTAGAATCATCTCTTAAATTCTCACATGGTCTCAGTTTAAGGCTTCATTTTAAATATTCTCTCCTCTGACAGCTTTGTTATGATCCGATGGTTGGGTTTAGTCCACGTCTTCCTGTTAGAGGAAGAACTATGAAGTAATGAATTTAAATGAATCTATTCTTACCTAAACTTTCTGTTTGGTGCTTTTTATCGAGGTGGAGATGAAGCAGAAGGAGCGAACTCACACCGGCAGCAGCCGTCTGCTTGTGTCTGACAGAGAGTCTGGGTTTTAAGTCTGTTGGTTGTTTGCTCCATCTGCAGGAACACAAACTATCAGGCTCCTCCTTTCTAGAGACAACAGCAGCTATTATGATGTGGGAACTGAATAATAACCAGAAACTAAATCATTCAGGGACAAAGAGCACATCAATACAACAATAACAGAGAGTTTAGGAAAAATAGACGACAGTCGCATGGCTTACAACTCATAAAGCTTATTTGTCTTTTTCGTTTTCTTTTCTATTCATTTGAGCTGTTTGCTTCTTCTGTTTTTTTATTTTGCAGTTTATAACTTATTGGCTCACAATGATTACCGTTAATCTTGTATTTTATGGAAAACATATTCAGTTATTGTGGTTTTAACTGTATCGAAGAAATAAACTGACAGGAGGGTAACAATCAAATCAAACCATCGTGATCTGGAGATAAAACAGAAAATTAGCTTCAGTTTGGGTCCAAAAAGCAGCAAAAGTCAGAAATTTAAGATTTATTCTGATTTACAACGTAGTCTGGGTGAATATTCTGATTGGCTGCAGGCTGTCCGTTAAAAAGTGTTATAGGACAACTATTTTAAAGTAAATAATCCCTTGTGTACATTATTATTATTATTATTATTATTATTGATGGGTTAGCACAAGAAGGTCCTAAATCCCAGCCTGGGCTCTTTCTGCATGTTCTCCGTGTGAATGTGTGGGTTCTCTCTGGGTTCTCCAGCTTCCTCCCACAGTTTGTTGACTGACAGACAATGAATTTTGTTTTTTACTGCAGCGCTGAAGCATGAGGCAGATTGGGAAATTTCTTAAATATTCTTTTCGTAGAGGATCAAAAGTGTTTAAAATGTGACGATAAAACAGTCACGTAAAAAAAAAGATGAGTGAGAACGTTTCAGACTGAATGTATCGTCTGCAGAAGAACAGATTTTAAGGTAAAATGTTTCTGATCTGTGGTTTTCAGATTTTACTTGATTGTGATTGTCTGAACTGAGAAACTTAAGCTGTCTCTTAGAATAAAACGCTGGCAGTTCATTTTCTGATCTTTGACTCGTGTGTGGGCTCCAACAAAGCTGCAGCTCCAGCTTGACTCCTGCAGATCAGGGGAGTTTGTGGTGGAAAACACCTTTTTGCTGATTGTTCTGCTCTTGTGGCACAGCTGGACATCATGTAATCACTGTGAGGACAGAACAACGCTGGTTTTCCTTCTGATAATTCATGGCAGCCTTTCATGGTGAGTGTTTTCGGCTTGTATAAAACCCAGATTGTTGTTTTATCCTGGAGAGGTTGGCGGTGTGGAGCACAGCAGACGTTTGGGACGTAAGCAGAGACCAACAGGAAGGAGGTTCTAACTGGATCTGATGGCTGCTGAGGTCCACCACAGGACGTTCCACACAGAACAGCATCTATCACTGATTTAAGGCTGGAAACAGAGATTCTCACGTCTACTCTCACTTTTCTGTTTGATCGGACAGCAGGAAGCCAAATATTTCAGGTTTCATCTCATCGGCTTTGTTTCATGGACCGTCTTTGTGGTCCAGGCTGCAAACAGCTGGAGCATCTGTTCATCAGTGGGAACTGAACCCGGGTGGATATATACGTCAGAGCAGACTTTACTGCACATGTATCGCATGCAGGGCCTCAGGAAACTTTTCACACCCCAGAACTGTGAGGTGGAAGAAAAACGTTTCCTGGTTTCCAACTAACTTTACCAATAAAACATTAAAGCAGTTTCTATTCAAGGCCTCCTGAGTCTCCTGGTGCATTTCCTTCCATCCCATAATGCCTCTGGCTACGTGTTCAGGGTGGTTCTTCTGCTCAGGTCTCCTGCAGGATGGTCCTGGATTTAGCTCCATCAGCTCTGACCTGCTTCCCACAGCATGATGCTGCCGCCACCGTGTTTCATAAGGAAGACGTGCAGCATTCATTTTCTGTCAAAGCCAGGTTTTAAATTTTAAATTTAAGCTCATCTGAGCATTAGTCTACAACCAATAATCTCCCACCTGAGCTGTGGGTCTGTGAAGCTCCTCCAGAGCCACCATGGTCCTCCTGCTTCTCTGATCAAAGCTCTCCTGGTCCAGCCAGTCCAGGTGGACGTCCATGTCCTGGTAGGTCTGCAGGTGGTCCATCCTCTCTCCAGGTCCACATGATGATCAGAACTCTGGGAGGTTCTGTAGAACCTGACCTGCTGGAAACTGGACCAGAACTTCCTCCCTGACCCGTCTGCTGGGTTCCTGGTCTCCATGATGCTGGATGTTCTCTGAAGAACCTCTAAGGATAAGCTGCAGTTAGGCTACACACACACACTACTTCATGTTGCTCTGTCACATAAATCATAAATCATAAAGGCATAAATCAGGACAGTTTGGTGATCTGAAGATTAATTAATCTTCAGAGAGCTGACTCCAGGTGACGGGACGGGGAGAACCTCTCGTCCATCGCAGTGTTTGTGATTTACAGAAAGGCTCCACATGCATCGCTGTATTTCTGCGATTCTCTCCCCGTTTCTTGTTTTTAACCAGAATCTGGTGGCGGCTGCAGGTGTAACAAACCCAGAGGACTGACAGAGCAGAGTCTGCTGTGAGAACGGCACAGTCGGCCGTTTCATGTGTTTCTGACATAAATGGGTGGCGGTGCATGCAGAGCGCAGGGCTCCCTGCACCCAGTGGCTGTAGGAACATCTCACCGTGGGATTCCTGTCAGGATTCTGGCTGCAGGCCGTCATGAATCTGCTGCACATGAAGAAAACATTCACACTTGGGATTATTTTAGGGCTTCTTCCGTTCATTTCATTGAAGCCGACACTCTTTGTGTGCTCGGTACAAAAGAAAGGGTGACTCAGCCTCCACTTTACACAAATCACACATCATTTTCCTCCAGAGCGTTGCTCAGGCTGTCTCTCAGCTCTCACTGCCCTTCTGTCTCAGTCTCAGCTCTGAGCTTTCCAACCTTCTCACGTCTTGGTTTCAATGTTGCAGCATCAGAGGCTCCTTTTAGCACCTTTCAACCCCAGCAGAACTCTGCAGAATCCTGCAGTCGACTCTTCTCTGCTGAACGTCTGTAGACAGCCGTGTTCCTGTTCGCCTGTGTAGGTTGGCATTCAGAGGGCGGTGTACTCTCTGTGGCTGCTCTGTGGGACGATAACACATTGATCTCAAGGCTTATGCAACAGGAGGTTATAATAATCCCTTTTTCTGTCACATACCTGCAGAAGCTCATCAGGAACGCTTTAGTCTGGATTGGGAGGTTAGTTAAACATGCAGCTCCTGATTTCCCTCCAGGTTCATCAGGTTTAGGCAACAGATGCAACTTGCTTTCACTTCCAAGTCGTCTCTTTCATGCAGAAAGTTTTGCAGCTTTGAAGTCGTTTGTTTTGGATGTAGCTGATTTTTATATTGTTATAGTTTGATTTTGAAACTGTTTATTTGAATGGTGCAAATATAAACCAAAGATCTAAACCTGGGCTCAAAGGTTGAGATATTCCTAAACATAAACTGGGAGCTGGCTTCACAGAAGTGGAACCTTAAAGAATGTTTCCTGGTCAAAGAGCACAAAGTTTACTGTATAAAAGCACGTAATGAAATCCAGAGTCAGGGACAGACCAAGCAGTTTATTTTTCTCGTGTTTTGATCCATATACAAAAAAAATGGCATCTCTAAAATCTGTGCCGTCTGAAGTTAAAAGCAGAAAAATAAAGGTTTTCCAAGTTTCAATGTCTTGAAGACATGTCTGTAGTTTTATTGACTGCCTGGATTCATCAGGATATGAAGGTAAATATAGCTGAGTATCATCAGCATACCTGCTAATTTATCCCAGGATGTCTGGTCGTTTTAGCAAGCAGCAGCTAATTGGTAGCAAAGAGAACTGGACCGACTGTCGCGTTGCAGCGTGTGGAGGACCCAAATATAGGCAGACAGAGGCCAAAGGTGGCTGAGAGAATAAAGAGCTGAATAAACAAAATAAATCCAGAATTAAAAACATCCAAAATCAAAAAACATGAGACAAAGATCAGCAACAGAGACAAAGATCCAGAACAAAAACCAAGGGGCCGCAGACTTTAGATAAACAGGGTGAATGAACCAGGGAGGAAGGGACCCTGAGGGCCGGTGGCTGGAGCCTCGTTAACCAATTATGGCAGCAGACGGAGGAGAGCAGAGAACCACAGAGAGAACAGACTCTAAACACACAGGTACCAGAAACTAGAGAACACGACTGAACAGACGAGCCCAAAACACCCCAGAAACAGGAGAAACAAGGAAGAAAGAAAACAGGAAGAGAAGAAAGGACCAGACCAGCTACAGGAAAACATACAGAGATTCCTGATAGAACCTAAACTACAACGAAAAGAACAGAAGAGCAGAACCCAAAGCCCAGATCATCCTGACACCAGCGCTGTCTCCCTGGCTGATGTTAAATCTGCGACATCCAGTCCAAACCTCACAGTTACTGGCTGCTAATTGGCTCAGATGCACCGCCGGCTCTGCTTGTGTAAGAAGTGTCGTTTGCGGCTTCGCGGTGTTTCAATTCAGGCCTCGGCTGCAGAATTCTGTGTTTGCTTCATTTCACCACATTCTGGCGACTTTCCTGCCGCTGACACACTTCCCTGCGCCTTGGATCAGATTTTGTGCTGAGAAGGAAGAGTGTCGGAGTTTGGAGAGTCGGTGAAAATCGAGTCAAAGCTTCACAAACAACAGCAAGAGGCGGAGAGATCAGTGCGTGTTACTGTCAAAGTGCAGCAGAGCGCGGCACACATCTCCAGGGTGCAGCACATCACTCTGCGTGCCTTTGCTTTGTTCCCTGGATCAGTGTGTGAGTGTGTGTGTGTGTGGGCCCCGGGGCCGAGTGCTGTCTGAAAAGACTCCAGTCCGGGTCCCCGGGTTACCGAGGACTGCAGCCTGACCTACATGGAGCTGCATCTCATCCCGCAGCACAAGCAGCCACCACCACAGCGAGGCCTCCAGCCGGCGGACCCAGTGAGTGTGCTGCCGGCGCCCGGCTATAACCCGGCGCTCCACTTTCACACGCTTTCCTCTGAATTTAATCTGAGACACCATCCACTTCTTCAAAAACACGGACCCGTAAAACTGAGACTATCTCTGAGAATGTTCCTTTAATAAGCAGATTCTGGGTAACTAACGTTAAATATGTAGCAGAAGCATTTAGAATAACAGAAGTTTAGCTTATGGGTCAAACAGGAGTCTCCTTTTACTCAAAGCTTTCAGAGAACAGACCTAAAGCATGACTTCCTCTGCAGAGGCCTGTTAAGCAGCATGTATGTAGGTCAGGACTGTGGAGGCAGGCAAACGGCTAAAACATGCAGGACAGAAGGTCTGATCTGATGCATGGCACCCAAACTCACCCTAACGGAGGAATCTTAGGTTTGCCGTACATTAGGAATCACATGTTAACGGCGGGGACCCTCCTCACCAGGTCAGACCTTGCTTTGGACATCTGAAGGTTGCAGGACAGCAGCTCTGGAGAAGCTGAGCCGGAGCCTCCTGCCCCCGGGAATAAACGTCTCGCTTGTTTGGCTTTTCCTGCTGGATCTGCAAACTACACAACCTGAGCGGCCGACTGTGAATGAAACTAAACACTAAACACAAAAAAACAAGATAAAGGGACAGAAAACTGTTTATAACGAGCGGCTGATCCACAGCATCAGGACAGGATGGACGTTGCTTCAGCTCACTGATGCTGGCAGAGCAGGGCGCTCTCTGAAGGTCATTTCAGACTGAGGTCTGGACTTTGACTAGGCCATTGTGGGCATTTCTTTTTCTCCAGCCGTTCTGGTGTAGATGAGCTGCTGTGCTTGGATCACTGTCCTGCTTTCATCAACTCTTGGAGACATCTCACCAGCAGTAGATCGTTCTGCACTGAGGGTGCTGCAGGTTTGGAGGTTTTGACACAAAGACCGAAAGTCCAACGAGGTCCAAAGAGTCAAAAACCAGGAGCTGAGTGAGCGATGAAGGACAGGGAGGATGTGAGGACACAGGCTGAGCAGATGAGGTTCATTTTCTCGATACAGCGCGTTATTTTTGATCATAAACATATATTTTAAGTCTAAACACACATTGTTCATCTGAGTGAAATGTGGAAAAACTGATTTGATCAACTCAAAGACTTTTTTATTTTATTTTCCAAAGAAAACAAGAGAAAAATATAAAGCAGATTTCTAATAATTCACATATAAAACACGTTAGCATGAGCAGCAGCTCACGGTTGTACGGCTGCAGAAACCAGCCCACATCACCAGCCTCCCACCTCCGTGCTTTAAAAAGAGTTGGAGCTGATATGCTGTTTGCAGAAGCTGCTGCGTCTCCTCTGAACATCCCTTCCTTTTTCCTCTTCTTTTGCTTCCTTTGGGTTCAGTACTGAGGAAACATGGGATCTCCTGTCATTTTTATGCAGATGACAGTCAGATATACACGGCATTAAAAAAGGAGCCTCTGACCTGGCTTCTCTTCACTGGTTCCCTGTGCATCATTTTAAGATTATTTTATACGTGTTGGCGGACACGTTTTTATTCCTTGGCTTTTAACACATGTTGAGACTTTTGCTGTAATTCCTTTTTATATTTCTGTTGTAATCTTTTGTTTGTTTTGTCCATTTTAAATCTCTGATTATTGTCTGTACAGCACTTTGTTGCAGCTGCTGTTGTTTTAAAGCGCTTTAGAAATAAAGTAGTACTCTGCCTAAAATGTTATCCGAGTTCACCATAAAGATTCAGAGTTTTCCTCAAATTCAAGATTTCTTTTCCGACATAAAGGAGTAATTTTTTTAGCTCAAACACAAACCTGTAATTTTTCTCTTTCCTTGTGTGCAGCTCATGCAGAATGACTCATTTTTTATCTGTTTCCAGATAAAAAGGAGTGTGAATCACGGGCCTTTATATAACCCAATTACAGTCAGGCATGCCAGAGAGGTCCAGCACCAGAACCCAAGCCCGGCCCGGTCCTGAGGGCTCACCTCCCACTCTGCTTTTCTGCAGCTTCACATTAAAACCAACCTGCTGAGGCTGTCAGAGCTAAATCTGGACAGAACAGCCTCGCTCAGCAAGGACGACCTTCTGGGGGTTTGAAGGAGATTCCTGAAACTCCTGGGAGTCTTAATTGTGTCTGACTCCGCCTTAAAGAGGACAAATAAACTGCTGCTGCTTCAGTCCTCCTCCTCCCAGCTCTTATTCCTGCTCACAGATTCAAACTCACAAACAAGTGATTAACGTTTGGATTTCACTGAGCTGTGGGACATTTTATTTCATTTGCAGCTTTCTGGTGGCTTTAAAGCAACAGCTGATTTTCTACATTTTCATGTACAGATCCATCTAAAACAAAAGCTCATTATCGTTTCTCCATCGTTTCAGAAAGGGAAATCCGTGTCTTATATAGATTTATTACGCAGAGTGAAATATTTCAACCCTTCTCTTTGTTCTGGTGGATTCTGGCTCACAGAAAATGAAAACCCAAAATTCAGCCTCAGAGAATTACATCAGATCAGTAAAAATTTATATTTTAAACAGAGATTTCAGGATTCTGTGCTCTCAGAACCAGGTCTGGGTTCCATGAATTACTGCATGGAGGTCAGCCTGTGGTTCTGCTGAGGTGTTCTAGAAGCCCAGGTTGCTCTGATAGCGGGCTTCAGGTGTTCTGCTTTGCTGGTTCTGGTGTCAGCAGGGGGAGTGGTGGCCCAGTGGTTAGAAGGCTTTGAGAACCCGGTTGGTACCTGAGCAACACCGCTGACCCCAGATTACTCTCTTCATAGAAGGTACACCTGGTCTGGCGTTCTGTTAGCTGTGACATCATCAGGGGAGGAAGATCATCCTCCATTACCATCTAACATAGAAAGTACTCCTGGGTCAATGTGAGCTTATGTGCTTTCTGTGTCTCTGCTCTGTCTTCTCTAACATAGAAAGTACTCCTGGGTCAATGTGAGCTTCTGTGCTTTCTGTGTCTCTGCTCTGTCTTCTCTACCATAGAAAGTACTCCTGGGTCAATGTGAGCTTCTGTGCTTTCTGTGTCTCTGCTCTGTCTT
The DNA here is from genome assembly GCF_011125445.2 of Fundulus heteroclitus. NCBI lineage: Eukaryota > Metazoa > Chordata > Actinopteri > Cyprinodontiformes > Fundulidae > Fundulus > Fundulus heteroclitus. The sequence continues at coordinate 41,852,433 of NC_046361.1, read as the reverse complement.
CTCTAACATAGAAAGTACTCCTGGGTCAATGTGAGCTTCTGAGCTTTCTGTGTCTCTGCTCTGTCTTCTCTAACATAGAAAGTACTCCTGGGTCAATGTGAGCTTCTGTGCTTTCTGTGTCTCTGCTCTGTCTTTTCTAAGCCCCAGTGGGTGGAGGCAGATGAGCGTTCACACTGAGCCTGGTTCTGGTTCTGCTGGAGGTTCTCCTGCCTGTTAAAGGGGAGTTTTCCTCTCCACTGTCGCTTCATGCATGCTCAGTATGAGGGATTGCTGCAAAGCCATCAACAATGCAGACGACTGTCCACTGTGGCTCTACGCTCTTTCAGGAGGAGTGAATGCTGCTTGGAGAGACTTGATGCAACCTGCTGGGTTTCCTTAGAGAGGAAACTTTCTCACCAACCTGGAGGATCTGATGGAAGCTGACTTTGGAAAGAACCTTGATGATGACGTGAATTGGATTGGTGCCATAGAAAAAAAACTGAATTGAATTGAAGCTGCCCACTGAGGGTGGGGTTACATGCAGAACACAGATGTTGGAACTTATAATTACATCGATAAATACAAATTTCTTTCTCTCATCTTCCTTTCAACAGTTCTCCATAGATTCTCTACGGGGTTCTGGTCAGGTCCATTTTCAGAGTAGTTTTACATCAGCTTCTCCTTTTTCTTGTTATTGTTTTATTTTGTCTTTAAAACCCAACCTGGAAATTAGCAACTTGACTATAATCTCCTGTTTTTACCCGTTAAACGTCATTAATTAGGATAAAATCTCATTTAGTCAAGGCAAGTTTGTTTATGAATCACTTTTCAGAAACAAGACGACTGAAAGTTACATATTTAGATGTCCAGATAGAAATTTTATCCTGCTTATATTGTCCCCTTTTCTCAGGCTAAGACTCACGAACCTTCCGGCCACCGCCACCGCGAGGAGCTCCATTTTGTGGACGAGTATGGCCAGCCAATAACAGTGCAGGTGGACAGTAAGAGGGGGCGTGGCCACAGGAGGAGGCGGTCCCACTGCGCGATGGAGTGCAGCGTCCCATCAGAAAGACACTGGGAGGCGCTGAGAGCGATGGGTCTGATGGAGGGGGAGGACGGCCAGGGAGACGTCTACGGTGCGGGGTAGGTTCTGAAGCTACACGTGGTCGAGTCCTGCAGAACCGGCCCAATCTGTCCTCACGGGACAACCAAGTCCAGTCCTCTAGCCTGAGGCGGGACCCTGCACTCAAATGGTTGAATTCATGGCATCGCTGCCTTTATGCACAGAGGAGACAAGGTTCCCAGAACCTGCCAGAGTGTCCGCAGCAATCTCCAAGAGGAAGCAACTCTGCAGTGATGCAAAGAAACAGCAGCATGAGTTAAAGGTTTTCCATTTGGAAAATGGAGGGACTGGTGTGGTTCAGCTGGAGGCTGGCTCCTCCTGACGGAGACGAAGCAGAGAGTGTAGACAGAGTCAGATTGATCTGCAGTTTGGTTCGTTGTTAGGAAGATGGCTTTGGCTCCAAATGTCTCCAAAGTTCTGCAGAGGTGAAAACTTCAAAAGTAATGAATGAGGCGATCAGATGAGAGGAAATGTGATTTTATGACGACTCCTGTAATTTCTGGTACGGCAGCAGGTTTAGTTTCGCCTTAAAGCTGAGCTTCGTGCTCTGAGTGTCTCATAAATATTAACGAGCTGAAGGTGGTTCTACTGTCAGAGCAGAACGAGCTCAGGTTCTACACATTTAAATGACATCATGGCTCCATAACTCAGCCTTATGCTGGAGGTAAATGCCGTTTTCCTCCATACAGGAGCTACTATGGTCACATGACCGTGTCACCTGACCCATACCCGACCAACAGCCACATGATGATGTCACCTGACGTGTATCCGCCCAATGGCTACCTGCCCACAACGTCCAACGACCAGCACCCAGGTAACAGCTACCTGCCCAGCGTCTCCTACAGCTTGGACCACCTGGACAGGCTGGACTACCAGGTGATTTTACCCTTAATGAACCCGGGGGGGGGGGGGGGTGCGGGGGGGGCTTCCTTTCTGCCATTCTGACCTGCGCTTGTCTTCCAGGGGCCAGAGATGATGCCCTACCAGCCGAACTCGGAGAGCTGTCTGATTGGCTGCTACAGCGCAGAGGAAGGCAAGCCTCAGACTTTCCCCAGACAGGTACACCAGATCCATGTTCTACTGCAGCTCTGTGACTTTTGTGCCTCTGGTACAGCATCGTTTCCACGCTGGAGATACTTAAAGTCAGTGGAACAGAACCATTTCTAGTGTTTCTGGGTCCGCTGCAGAAGTGAAGGCTTTATTTGCTGTGAATGGAAACATTACACCTCTGGGTTATGTCCTCCAGAACACGTGAGCAGCTGCACCCAGGGAGTTAGCTCCCCCCCCCACACACCCACCCCCCCCCTGGGCCCGTCAAGGTCAACACTTGTGTGTTTTCTGTGTGGGACTGTGGATGTTTGGATTTAGAATATAGGAGGCTACATGTGAGAGGCCTCAGATCCGGAGGAGACCAGGCTGTGAGCAGAAGGGGGGGGCAGGCTGCAGCCTAGCCAGGGGTGTGATTATCTCTGCTCTGCTCCTCGATAACATGCTGTAACATGATGGAGTTTTCTTTTATTTAATAAGTGAGGGATCAGTTTTCATTATTTCCCACAGCACCACCGTGTTTTGGTTCTGCAGCCTTCATCAGGGTTAGAGACACCCTGGAGCTGCTGGAGTCTTCACCAGATATCTGACCCTGTCCATGCACATCGGGAGCTGGGGAATTGTACCAGCAACCTTTGTATCTCTGGGTGCGCTGCAGCCCAGCACTTCCCTCAGTGGTCCACATTCAGACACTGTTGCTTATTACAGGTGATAATCTGCTGATAAACTGCACAACCTACAAAAGATACAGAGTTGCAGCGTTTGTTTGTAGATGAAGGCTCAGCGGTTTAGCATCTGTGCCGATTGGTCGGGCTGACAGTGGTGCAGGAGTTAGGGAGTTCGTCCTGCGGTCGGTGGGTTGCTAGTTTGATCCCCTGCTACAACCGTCTCAGTTGTTTTATCCGATTGTCTCCTGTCTCCTTTTATTATTTTATTTTCAGTCGGACTATCGTCCTCCCTGGAGGCCTGACCGTCCTCTCAGCTACCTACCCCTCAGTGAGCTTGACAGCGGGTTGGGATGCGGGCCCGACAGCCCCCACCACAGGGTGGCGCTCTCAGAAGCTGAGACAGATGCCATGTCGTCGCTGCCGGGTCACACCGCTTCCTCCCAAGGTTCCTCCTCGTCCTCGGAGTCGCTGATATCGTCCGAACCCAGCGACTCCGGCTTCCACAGCGTCAGCACCGGGGAGCACAGACGGCTGCACAAGATCCCCAGCGGCCACGCTCACCGGCAGACTCACCACTTCCGCTCAGGCCACTCCCCTCGAGAGCAGAGAGCACGCTGGGATTTGGAGTCCATCCCCGAAACGACGCCGGTGACCCACGCTGGACCACCGCAGGCTTCCCGGTGCTCTGTGGGAAACAGCACGACCACAGTGGTTCATTTCCACAGAGCTGAGAGAAGTCCCACGTTACCTCGCCACCATTCACCGCCGTCGCCCTCCATGGGTAAGTAGAGCTGAAAAGACGAATGCATAAACGTCTCCAACCAGGGCGGACTGTTTTGGCCCTTTCTATTAATTGATGCTGTTAACCAGCTGCAGTAGAGGCCAGTGACAGGCAGAGAAGACAATTTGACCTCTTGATTCAGTTCTGCCCCAATTCCAATGAAGTTGGGACGTTGTTTAAAGCGCAAAGACAGAATACAATGATTCACAAATCCTTTTCAACCAACATTCAGTTAAATACACTACAAAGAACACATATAATGTTCAAACTGATCAACTTCATTGTTGTTTTGCAAATATTCCCTCATTTTGAATTTGAGGCCTCCACCATGTTCACATGGGAGCAGAGCAGGAGAAAGTTCTGCTCCCCACGGTGCTGAGGGGGGGAGGAGGAACAGTGAAGGGGTGGAGGAGGAGGATCTAAGGGTGCAGGAGGGAGTGGAGATGTGAAGGAGACCAGAACTGTTGGGGGGGGATCGAGGTTCTGGATGGACTTCAATGTGTCCAGAAGGATTTTTTATTCTATTCTGACTCTAATCAGGAGCCGGTGCTGCTGCAGGACTGGGCGGATTTGATGAAATGAGGAGGATTTGGTGATAATATGAGCAGCTGGGTTCTGAACCACTTGAAGCTCATGGAGAAGTTTTAGAGGAAGACCAAAGAGAAAAGAGTTACTGTAGTCGATGCGGGAAGTGATGAGGCTCTGGACAAGAACTGATGCAGAGTGAGGGGAAAGGGAGGGACGATTAATGTTGGTGAAGATCTGCAGACCGGGTGATGTCACTGATGTGAGACACCCAGGTTCCTAACCTGAGGGGAGGGAGAGACTACAGAACCATCCAGTGAACGGGGGAAACTGTCAGCTTTGGATAATTAGAGGATCTCAGTTTTATCACTGTTCAGTTTCAGGGACTTGGAAGTTAACCAGGACTTTATCTCAGAAAGGTCAGGAGGTGACGGGAGAGGGTGGGAGTTTAGAACTTGGCTCACATTAAAGATAGAGCTGGGTGTCATCTGCATAACTGTGAAAATGGAAGATACTGCAGATAGGAAGAATGTAAATAATGAAAATTAGGGTCCCATGAAAGAGCCCTGGGACAGGATGGATGGGAAGTAAAGGACTTTAGTTTAAAGAGCTGAGAGCAGCCAGTGAGGTAAGAATGGAACCAGTCCAGGAGGGAGGGGGGGGGGGGGAGGGATGCTAGTTGGGGATGATCTGTGGAAAAAGATGGAATGAGAAATTTTATGAAAGGCTGCAATCAGATCCAGAGGAATGAGAATAGAAAGTACACCTGGGTCAGCTGCCATCAGGAGGTCGTTGGTGCCAGACTGGAAATGTTCATAAAGGTTATTATCAGTTAAATGAGGATGAAGTTGGGAGGCAAAAGAGAGGAGATAAAAGGTAAATTACAAATAGAGCAAAGATTATTGTAGTTGTTGGGATCTGAGGCAGATTTAAAGAGAATAGGAGCAATCCCAGCGGTGAGGAGGTAAATATGACTGGGAGGAGAGCTTGAAGGCAGGATTGACCAGAGCTGCTGATTTAGACTTACAGATGATTGAGAGATTCTGGAGATGCTTGGAAGTTTAAATATTGGAAATGAGGGAAAAAAACAGAATTTGACATGTTAGGAGACGAGCATTGGTGAATCCTGTGGATTTTCTCATTGGAAAACTGCGTTGTACAAATACAGGAATCTGTAGAAAACAAGCGTGGGGGGGGGTGCATTCAGTGGCTGAAAAAAGTTGTTAAACAGTGAAAACAAAGTCCTGCCGCTACATTGATTGGAACTGATTAAAACAGAGTAGTAACTGGATTTAGTTTAATTAATTTTTTATTTCAGCATTTTAAGTCGTAAGTTAAGTCGTATAATTAGAGAACGATAACTATAAATTAGAAAAAAAGATGTATATGTTCACAATAAAGTTATCTGTTTAATTTAAATACCGGAGACAAACCACTGTTTTTGCACCAAATAACATTCAGTTTGAATCGTGGTAATCCTCCCCAAACAGATTTGCTTGTTACTTGTAATGACGATGATTGCATGAAATCGGACCTCTCCCACATGCTCTCCTGGGGCTCAAAGGCACTTCAGTGCAGACCTAGACAGAGTAGTGGATGTCGTAGGTGTTGCTTTTTACAGACTCACCGAGGTGGTCTGTGACAGATGGAGGATGTGGAATCTAGGGGTTAGACTTAAGCTAAACAAGCGCTAGCTAGCTCTACTCACCAAACGTCTTGGTTGTTTGTTGTGTGCAGGTAGTCGTACGGAGCCCTGCCAGCGGAGGGCGCTGTGGCTGGAGCAGCAACAGCAGGGCGGAAGCGGAAAGATGGAGGCTCCAGGGAGGAGTCGAACAATAACAGATCTGAGTGAAGGCCAGCGGCCTCGCAGGGCGAGTCACCCCAACATGACCGACCCGCCCGCTTTGAGAAACACTCACCAGAACAGCCACCCCGGTGCGAGCGGCAGCACAATGGGACCGAGGAGCAGGGCCAGCTATCCCAGTAACTGTCATCCCAACGATCCCGTCAACCTAGACAGAGTCAGCCTGATCAACCATCACAGCGCCAACCGGAGCAGAGAGGAGGACTCCCTCTCCAAAAGCCCCGGATCTGCGTCCAGCGGAGTCAGCGGCGTCTCAGACTGGCGGGGCTTCCAGACTCTCTGGAGTCACATGGAAAAACCCAAAACCTCCTGCGGCCCCTTCTACAGCACACTGGGAGCCCCAGAGCGTAGCCCCCGATCTCCCACGTCTCCCCGCTCCAGGCTATCCAATCAGAAGTCGGTTAGGAATCAGCTGCTCAGAGCCCGGGCTTACCGATTGGCCAGGGAGCGCAGCGAGGTCACAACAGATGAAGAAATGCGAGGGGACGGGTCGAGAGGTGGCGAGGACGAATGGGAGGACGGTCGGTGGGCGGGGAGGTACTGGAGTCGGACCGAGAGGAGGCGCCACATGGCGTTGTCACGGCAGCATCGAGAAAGGAGAGGCGGCATGGAGGAGCACGTTGGCGGATGCCAGGGGGCGGCGTCGTCTCAGATGGTGCTGGAGCTGAGCCACCTGAAGCAGAACCGGCTGAGGAACAGCAAGCTGCTCGACGATTGGACGACGGTGGAGGAGCTGCTGACGCACGGCACCCGGGTGGAGAGTGACAGTCAACTGTGTCCCAGTCCGCTGCTGTCAGTCACCACCGTCTGATCCAAAGACAGGCACTTCCTGTTAGCTCGGAGCGAAACCTCACAAAGGCCCAGGTCCGTTAAGGGTTCAGCTATGATCGTCCAGAACAATGATCCCCAGCAGGGGAGAACAATCCCAGCTGCTCCTCCGCAGCCCAGGGAGATACAGCCAACTACAATCAATCTGAACCATCCGGTTTGGTAAGTCAGAACTCATCAAAGGCTAATAGAGACAAAGTTAATTGGCCAAAAAATAAATAAATTGTGATTTGATAAGAAATCTGTCACAGAATATCATTCCAAGGAACAACTTTCTAGTTACCCAACACAGATTGCTCAGATGCTTGAGATCCGTCCCCCCAAAAACCCTGCTCAGCTCAGAGCATCGTTCACAGATATCTTACCGTGTGGTTGCCAGGTACTGGCCCAGATCTTTGCCCCTTCTTACCTGTAGCTGGTGGAGCTTCATCCGTCTGATCTCTGGACGTCCATAGAAAAACAAACCTGAGCAATAATTGTCACAATTTATGAAAAACTGCCTTCCTGCTGCAACTTCTTAATGTCTGAATCTCAATAATGTCACGACGGACGGGCATGTTGTTCTGGCTGAGAATCAGAACCTGCAGGCCTGACCTTCACCGGATCTGAGAGCAAACCTCAAATACTCGGCCTCAGCTGCGACCCGTTGTGAAAAATATGTGATGAGCTCTGCAGAAACGTTCAACCAGAGACGAGTTTCATCAAACTCTAAAGTGTGAGAGCAGCGCTGCAGAGGAAACTTTCTGCAGGTCTGTGTGAGTCAAAGGCCTTTGGAGAGCTTCACAGGTCTGCTGAGAAACTTCGCGAAGCAGACCGCCTGTGACTGTCATCAAATATCACATGAGGGGTGTTTCCTGGTGGAAAAGCGTCTCATCGTCGGATGGACTCATGTGTTTGTGCCATATCAGCGTTGACTCCCCAGCGTCTCCCACGCTGCAGGACCGCTGGGAGACGCCATCACTGCACCTGGGAGGATTTCTGCACCTCTCTGGTCAAACAGCCTCAGCATCCTCTGGGAGGCTGATTCACCACCGTTTTAAAGCATCACAGTTGCCGGTTTATTTCTGAGTGTTTCTGTTGTTTTTGCAGTTTCTTCACTCTCAAACACAGCTGGTGTGCAAGTATCTCCACAGCACTGTGCTTAACGAGGTTTTCCTGTGTGCAAAAGTTAGCCTTTGTCTGTCCATAAAAGGTCAGTAGAAAGCCAGGATGTCCTAGAACTTAGCCTGATCATCTGAAGACGTTGATCATAATCTGTAAAGAAGAAGCACCAAACAAATGTTGGATCTATCAGATTCTAGGATTTGGAGGTTTTTATTCCTTTAATTGCATTTTTTGACCTTCAACCAAGTTGTGGTCCAATTCACCCCGGAGGTAAAACCTGTTTCTTTTTGGTGCTTCTGCACAGTTAATGATTGCACTTTTTGAAGAATACGAACATCTAATTCAGTAATCAGAGCTGATCGTATTTTAAACTAACTACTTTCTGTTTGATCTATAAAATTTCCACATTCATATTGAAGGACTTGAAAAGTTCAGCACCAAGAGAAAGTGATGGACATCTGTGTTGAAATCTCAGTCCGCCTTCAGACCAGAATCAGTTCAGGTGGATAAAGAGTTGAGAGTTTGGGAACATCAGTGGTTCTGTCCTGGTATAGTGAGAAGGGGTAAGACTCCAGGATCAGGATGTCTCTGATGGTTCCAGGAGAAACACCAGTATGTCTCTCCTAGAGTATGTCCGGCTCGGTCTACTTTCCTCTACGGTACCATGGACTCACACATGATGGTCCTCTGTGGAAATGCGGACGTGAGATTTAAACCTGAACATGATAAAACACCAGCTGTTATCAACCTGCTCAGGTTTTAATGACAGCCTACACTCAGGGCGGTGAACCTACAACCTACTTGGTGCCTGTCATTAAGACACGGTGCAAGACGACATTTACAGAGCAGTAAAGAGTCCAGTACCTCTCTCCAGATGTCTTGTCTTATTAACCCTTTGTTTAACGAGGAAGGCCAGTTGAGAACAAATTCTTGCTTGATGACCAGAGGCATTATGCCCGGCAGATGGAAGAACTAAAGAACATGAGACAGGGAAAGAACAAATGAGGGAAATGTAAAATATACACATTCAGATGATCACACCCTGTAAAAGTGACTAAATTGGTCTTGTAATACTGATAGTCTGGAGTCTTTGAATGAGTTTTAGGGTCTGTTTCATGCGACCGATGAGAGTGACGAGGCTACTGTAGACTGCAGGGTCAGCTATGAAGGTTAAGAAATGCCGGCCGATATAATGAGGGTTTGAATAAATGGACAGATGCCAGTGGATTTTCCTACGAGGATGGAGAAAAACTAAACAAGGAGTGGAGACGGCAGCGGTGAGTGTTAACATAAGAAGGCCGAGAGCCGGATGGTGAATGGCATCCAGTCTGTGGATGGGGAGCGCTGCCATTTTGACCAGTGGCTGTTTTGCAGGATGTGTGAAGAAGGGTTTGTTACAGTAAATGTTTTGCCCATGTGAGCAGTACATTTAGGTGAGCCTCAGAAGGTCAGAAGGTTCTGTAATGCTTGGCACACAATACAGTGATCCTCCCTCGGTCCAGTGTGTATTATAAAGAGTGGAACCTTTTTGTCAGGTGGGCATCTAACATTGGGCCACCGCGAGATTCTGGCCAGGTACTGGAGCCCCAAGCAAATCCACAATGTGACGCCTCTCAATGCATCAGCTGCAGGCTAGAAGGTGTCCTCAGGGTCTGCAGACCTTCTCACGTTCCCAATGGCTGCTGGGCGCTGTGGTTACTGCCGGGTAACGCTAGCCTACCATTGGTGATGTCAACTCTACTGCCCTCTGGTGGCTGTGTTAGACGTGGTAACTCCATACAAACCGAACCAGTTATCCCCACTGCTGGTCTGCATGTGGATCAGTTTACATCAACTCAGATTATTCACTCTTGGTGCTTAACTTTTTTAGAGAGTCATAAAAAAAATGTATTTTACACTTTTGCTTTGAAGAAGAGTATAAATGTTCAGAAAAAAATGATAAATAAATGGAATCCCAGCTCCTCTGAAGCAACATCCAACAAAGTGAGGACTGCAGGAAGACTTTCACACAGGGCTGTAGCTCCAGTTTTGGTTGTTCCATTTTAAAAAGCCCGTCTGTTAGCGTCTGAAGTGGTGACAGCAAACAATCAGCAGTCTGTACACATCAAATGAGATGTCAGCAGCAGATTCAACCAAACTGTGGAGCTTTTTATCCTTTAAATGACAAAACGAGCCTCTTATCCAGCCTGTCACAGCTTTGTTGATGTCATTCAGGTAGTTTAGCTCTGAGAGTGGATCAGTCAGGAGTGGATCAGTCAGGAGTGGGAGAGAATCTAAGCATCACATTACTGTGGACGACACTGATGACAATATCTGACATTTATTTCATCTGTTCACAAGGGCTGCTGCCAGCCGCGATACGACTACAGGCTCCTCTGGAAGGTGTTTGTAGGAGAAATGATTGAGAGATTTTTGTCAGGGTTAAATGTTTTGATGTAAAATGTTACATAATGAAACTGTTCAATGCAATTTTGTTAAATATGAGCAAATGTCTATTTATTTTCATATTTTAAAGACTGAGGCAATGAAATCTGAGGTTTAGGCTCAAATACACACACACACACACACACACACATATATATATATATATATATATATATATATATATATATATATATATATATATATATATATATATATGTCAGGTTTTTTGCTTTTTTTAATCTGTGTGATGGTGCGTATGCTGATGATAGAAAGAGAATATAAAGTTTGATACTAAACTGTCTGTAGTGTTTAGCCAAAGATATTGCGTAAATCTGGTATGTGGACAATCTAGGAGAACTATTGCTGTACGATGTAAGAGTATATTTTATAATCATATTAGTTTCATATATTTTCAGCTTTATTTTGCCTTCTGCTTTTCAAGAACATCCCGCTGGTCTGTACATAGAAGTTAGCATAAACATTTTAATGAGCCACTGAAGTGTCCGATGTCCTTTGAGATTTTCTCAGGACTGTGAATCACATTAAATCCAGTCATGCTGTGAAGCACAGAAATACTTACATCCATCCATGTCAGGTACCAGCAAACATTAGGGACCCCATGTGGGCCACTGCAGGGGCAGATGAGGGCTACAGAGGGATGGACTGTAGGAAAGGTGGTACCCTCAAAGTAGGGTGTCACAGTGGGCCCAGGTGGACCTGTGGGGTGTTTCTCCAATTAACCCTGGGGGATAACCCCAAAAGAGCCTCTAGGGAGGAATAAAGTGATTCTTTCACAAAACAGCTCCATCACGACACCACTGAGAGACAACTCTCAGATAAATCTGGCAACAGGTGAGCTTTCACCTGGCATGGTGGAGCCAAAGGAGGTCAGTATAGAGCATCATGCGTACAATGTGTCAGGCATGTCCGGTTCTAAAGGGTAGACACGTCCTGGTGGGTGTTGCCCTTTTAGCTGGGGTCTATTTGAAGCACACTGTCACTGAATAGAACTACCTGTGCTTCATCTGATCTCAGCTCATTTCCCTGCAACCTGTCCAGAGACATGCTTTGCAAAACAGTGTGTGAGACGCTGCACCCTGCGGGGCTCCTGGTGTGTTTTTTGCCTTCTTAAATCGGGGGGACCGGCTTTGGTTTGGTCTGACAGATATTTTTTTCATTCCTGCGTCACACCTACGAGCCGCAAAGCTGTCCAACCCTTCAATAAGTCGACCATCCAGGAAGCTGTAGCGACTCCTTTGTCATTTACAACATCTGAAAACATACAGAGTAAATATGTCATGGTGCAGGGGAGCGTAAAACTCTGCTTCCTTACCCAGCCTGCAGGGCACGTCTGCTGTCCCCTGTTTACACGTCCGCCCTGCTAACAGGATCCAATGGACTGACTGGCTTCATTACTGCAGTAATAAACAATCATTTTCATTCTGACGTGAAAATATTTCCCAGAATTATCCCAGAAAATCTGAGCTTCTGCCGTTTCAAAATCTAAATCCAACATGGCTGCCTGCCATGTAAAAAGCTTTGATGGCTGCTAGCATTGGGAGGTTAACTGGACTTCTTTCGTGTTAAATGAAAAATGGAGAGAAATGCATTAGAAGCTTGTACTGCTAATGGCATGCTAGCTAGCAAGGTCCCAGGCACAGTAATGGGAAACACCCACTAGATTTATCATTTGCTGCACGGTTAAGTTGGGTTTGACTCCCAGAACCTGAGGTCCATTTTCTCAGGTAAATGGAACCCCAAACTCCTTCTACACCAAAGAGATTCTGAAAAAGGGAAAACTTTTTGTTGTCTTACATCAATGTGATTGTCTATTTTAACATCGAATAGGGCCAACGGACGCTGTGTATGTTGCGCTTAGCTTAGCTTAGCTTAGCTTAGCGTAAAGACATGCTAGGGTGCAACCAGATGGGCTCTAAGTGAATCTGAAGCATTTGCCGGTTTAAGGCTGGTGAAATATTTCCATTTAGCTTCAAGTTTTCTTCAGTCATGTCCAACCAGCATGCCCTGTTAACCTTGGATGCACAACTTGTTCAAAAACCCTCTGTCTGGGTAATTTCCTTCATCACAAGCGCATGAAACAGAATTGTGGAGGTCTGATCGATGTCCACCACTGACCGGTCCTCAGAGGACAGGCGAGCATCAGAACTGATCGGTGGCAGACTGAAGAAGATAGGCTGGTGCTAACGTGGCTGATGACATCTTTGTGTGTCTCCTATCTGGACAGGAAGATCTTAATCTAGTGCAGCGATCAGAGATCTGGTGCTGGTCTGCTCTAATAAACTCCATATCTGCACGGTATTTCTCACCCTCCGTCTACATGCATGTCTGGAGTCGTGGTGATGAAACATGGCGGGCTGAGGCTGACACGACTGGGTAGGGCGTCTTGTTCTCAGGTTTGTGATCTCCATGTACCTCACTTACTGTGAAGCTGAACCGTGATGTTTTGTGACCACTTTGACCCTCGCGGGCTGAAAGATGTTTGCAGAAGTTTGACACCTGAGCTCTTGTACAGGATCTTCAATAAACTGTTTACTGTGAGTCTGGATTCTGTACAAATTCAGCAACACATCTGAAGTCTAACTTTTGGTCTTTGTCGTCAATCAGTGACTTTATATTCAATTTTATTTCAATTCAATTTTATTTATATAGCGCCAAATCATGAAACATGCCATCTCAAGGCACTTTCCAAAATCAAGTTCAATCATATTATACAGATTGGTCAAAAATGTTCCTATATAAGGAAACCAGTTGATTGCTTCAAAGTCCCGACAAGCAGCATTCACTCCTGGGGAAGCGTAGAGCCACAGGGAGAGTCATCTGCCTCGACCGACTGGGGTTACAGAAGAAAGAGCAGAGACACAACAAGAGAAACAAAAAAGCACAGAAGCACACATTGATCCAGTAATCTGTTCTACATTAGATGGTAGTAGCGGGTGAGCCGTCTTCTCTGGATGATGTCACAGTTAACAGAACGCCAGACCCAGGTGTACCTACTATGAAGATAAAAGAGAGAGAACAAAAGTTTTAAAGCAGAAATGACGACAGTCATTTCAATGTAATACAATGCAAAACTGGAGAACTGTAGACTGAAGAACAGTAGAAATCAGTAGAGTGAGAAATTAGACCCTGATGTCCTCCAGCAGCCTAAGCCCTATAGCAGCATAACTATAGAGATAGCTCAGGGTATGAGCCACTCTAACTATAAGCTTTGTCAAAAAGGAAAGTTTTAAGATTAGTCTTAAAAGTAGACGGGGTGTCTGCCTCACGGACCAAAACTGGGAGTTGGTTCCACAGGAGAGGAGCCTGATAGCTAAAGGATCTGCCTCCCATTCTACTTTTAGAGACTCTAGGAACCACCAGCAGACCTGCAGTCTGAGAGCGAAGTGCTCTGTTAGGAACATACGGGGTAATCAGAGCTCTGATATATGATGGAGCTTGATTATTAAGGGCTTTATACGTTAGAAGGAAGAATTTTAAATTCTATTCTTGATTTAACAGGAAGCCAATGAAGGGAAGCTAAAACAGGAGAAATATGATCCCTCTTGTTGATTTCATCAGAACTCTTGTTGCAGCATTTTGGATCAGCTGAAGGCTTTGAACTGCATTTTGTGGACTTCCTGATAGTAAAGAATTACAATAGTCCAGCCTTGAAGTAACAAATGCGTGGACTAGTTTTTCAGCATCACTCCTGGACAGAATGTTTTTAATTTTGGCGATATTCCTGAGGTGAAAAAAGGAAACTCTGGAAACCTGTTTAATATGGGATTTAAATGACATGTCTTGGTCAAAAACAACACCAAGATTTTTAACTTTATTACCAGAGGCCAAGTTATAAACTCTGTTTCACTGCATGAGAGTTAAGCCCAGAGCTGAGGGATATCCAGTAATATTTTATTTAAAGAAACGTTTTAAATATTATTAAAATCAGTCTTTTTGGACTCCCAGAGCAGAGATCTAACCCTAATCTTTAAGCAATCCTCCAGGCCCACATAGCTCTATCCGACCCTAGGGACTGCCTTTCACCTCCTGACTAATCAGCTGAGGCGACACGTCAACAGATGTTAGACCTTAACACACAGAACCAAGTTAGGATCTGCTGATGGCTGATGATTGTTCGCTAACGTGAGTCCTAAAGCTGGACTGGCCCAAACCGGGTCATCAACAGAACCAGAACCCAAACCCAGAAGCAGAACAGCAGATAAATCAAAACAGGTGTAGCAGTACCTCCATGTTTCATAAACTCTTGGGGTGGGACTGAAACTAAAAACCATAATTCCAGGATTTTTTTCTACTGCTGTAGTAAAGCTGCCTGTAGAAAAAAATATCTTAAAGACTTGCGTAAACGCCTACAAATATCTTTTGGTTTATTGTTGGATTTTAATGTTAAGTTAACATTTAAAGTTGAACAACAATTAATTTCTATTGTGTAATTATATTAGGAATAAGTTGGACATTTATTGATTTATTGAAAAACAAAACAATTACTAGAGGAAAGTCTGGCAGATAGAAATAAAGTGCGATAGAGGTCAAAGAGAGCGGCTGCCCTGCTGGCAGTGCATGATGGGAGGAAATGCTAAACTGATGCTGCTGTTACAGTGTGTGGGGGGGGGGGGGGCATGGGTTGTAGCAGTGGCCTAGTCAAAGTTCACACCTCAGCCTGGTTGAACAAGCTTTGGCGGGACCTTCAGGAAAGCCGAGCAGGAGAAGGCCCAGAACCCGCAAAGGTCCGACAGAGGACCTGCTGAGGTTCTGGTGCCGGACAAAGATCTGACCCATTAGAGGACAAAGGAGCGGGAAACAGGAAGTGAGCTATGAAGAACCCTTCCTCTGATGTAAACAACCAGAACACCTGAACCTCCAACCTTCCTCTGATGTAAACAACCAGAACACCTGAACATCCAACCTTCCTCTGATGTAAACACCCTGTCTGTCGGGTTTATTTTCAGACTGAGCCGTTTGCATCAGAGCGTCGCCATGACAGCACCCACTTCCTGATGTCACGTCTTCCGGGCTCTGGCGTGATCCGTGACCGTTACCGTGGCAACCAGCGTTTCCGTGGCAGCCGCTCGTGGCCCTGTCGCCATGGAGACGTGATTCTGAGCGCTGATTAACAGATAACAGCCATCAGCTGCGCGGAGGGAAGCAGCCGCAGCGGTAAAACCAGCGGGACCAGAACTGGACCAGAACTGGACCAGAGCGGGACCAGAGCGGGACCCGGTCCATCCGTGGCACCCCGCCCACCCACCGACCCACATGGACCGAACCGAGCTCAGATTCTGCTGCTGTGACCGAACCTGGAAGCAGCAACATTCCGTCAGACCTGAGGAATGTCCTCACAGCGGAGCAGGCGGGAGCAGCGCGCCCTCTGCTGGCCAGAGGCCGGAATTACACCTGCGCTCCTACCGACAGTGACGATACAGGGAGAAAAAAAACATATCGATAAAATATAAATCATATTGATCGATATAGATAATTATCAACAAAATCAAAACTTGTATTTTTTAGTGCAGGCCTGGCCGTTTAGCCTGTTGCTTAGCAACATGTTTTTAGATACAGAACACAAGCCAACCCTCAATTCAAACTCAACCCTTTTATTCAACCAACTTTTTACCAAAACTTAAGTTTTAAAAAAAAAAAAAAAAAAAAAAAAAAAAAAAAGCACGTGCTCTCTGAACCTCTTTTGCAGGGGGCGGTGCTTGGTTCCGGGTCCTGCGTTGTGATTGGTTGGGAGGAAGTAATGATGGTATATTAACCGACATGATGAATGCCATAAAGAAGGAAAACTGTTTATTCTATTGAACTCTTTTATCTACCTTTTTTTTCAAATATCAATATACAATCTATTGATCGATATACATTGTTGTGAATTATTGTCCAGCCCTAGGTTATTTACGTCCCATAATTAGTGGTTTAAAGGGGACGCGTCCTAGATTTTAAAATGCTTCCCTTTTCACATTGAAATCATTCCTTTGGGTCCATCTTAAAGTGGAGCTGCAACGCTTTGGTCTGAAATCCTCGTTATTGTTGCCCCACAGCTCCTTCTTTAGCCCAGGTCTGAGGTGCGTCTGGGAGCAAACTCGTTTTGGTGCCGTCCCTTTTAAATCAGACCCCGCCCACCCTCAGGTCGCAGAACGTGCCACGCTAACCCGTTCGGCCATTTTTGTAGTCTCCTGAGGGACGGTGTGGGATTAATATGCCCAACAACTGAACATTTTTATTTCCTTCAGCTTGGCCTACAAGTCACAGCTAAACTCATTTCTGAGACGTGTAAGCTGGAAGTTCATGACCTTGTTAAGCGGCTGTGCAGCAGATAATGTGACGTTATCGTTCAAAAAGCATAACAGAGAACAGAGAAAACTGAAGGGCTTGAAAGATATGACAGAATATAAAGATGTCCTGCCGAGCTCCTGGAGAGATTACTTCCAACTTCTCTGCTCTCCTACAGGATCCAAGGGCTATAAAAGGTGGACTTGGCAGATGTCTCCTTTAGAGGTGGATTAAGGAGTAATGTGTTTGGCAAAAACACAAATAAAAGCCCTTATAATGTACAAAAAGAAAAAACAAAGAAAAATTCAATCAATTTAAGCATTTGAACAATATCCTGAAACTTCACTCCAATCGCTGCAAGTGGCGAGCGCAGAACGGTCAGAGAATACGGCGACAAAGACGCCAATAAAAGCCACAAAACCATGAAACAAGGCTTTGCAGAAAAATACAACAACATTAATCTGATGATTTTAAAGTTATTTTGACTAAAAACAGCATTTTGCAGATATTATAAACACCAAACTGTAACAAAGAAAATCTTTCTGCACTAGTAAACTCTGAAAAGGCGATTTTTATGAACGGTAAATTGATAAATCTGGACGCTACATTCACCTAACACTAAATGACTTTAATAAACAGTTTAAAGTTTATTTCCTTTCTCGTGACAAAGCTAGAAATCTCTGACCTCTTGGTGAAATAAAAACGACTCCACAGACCGGCGAAGTTTTAAAATGACGTGTAAAGATATTCTCCATTATATGATCTAAAATTACAGACATGTGGAGCTAGAAATGTGACATTAAAGCTCAAAATGTGGGGAAAAGGCCCAAAAAGCAGGAAGTCCAGGTTAACTGCCCACTCTGCCCCCCTGCTGGACCCAACCTGTTAACTGCATGTGCCTCAGTTAAGAGGATTAACCTCAGAACTGATGGATGGATGATGTTAAAGCTGCAATATGCAACCTTAAGGTGACGTCTCCATGGAAAAAGCTTGCTATCATCATCATCATCATCATCAATCATCATCAAACAGAAAGGGCCTAGACTCACTGAGTTTTGGGAGCATGCAGAGAAACAGAGGATGAAATCTATCGATGAATCCTGGTTTCTGTTAGGATGTGTGGAAGTGAACCTGCAGGCTACGCTCTTAATCCTTCCCTTTTAATTCCCCTTTTATTCTCTTTTATTCCCTGACAGAGTCCACCAGGTGCTGCTCTGCTCCCTCGTTATTCCCTTTTCCTCGTTTAAACCTTCACAGCATCTCCAGTCTGCCGTCACGTTAAGCTCCTCAGGTGCATTTCTGTCCGGTCATCACTGGGAGCCACGCCCACGTGTTTTACCTTAAACGAGGCTCCGCCAGGCCTTCAGCCTTAAAGGTGGGAAACTACCTGCGGACGTCAGGCTCCACCTGGGGCGCTCTACAGCTGACCCTCAGCTACCAGACTTCCTGTTGGGCCGGCACCAGCGCCGTCTGAGGAGAACCCTTCAGATTTACTCCTCAAACAGAACACGTAAACTGTTTGATTGCTTTTTATTTTTCCTGTGCCCAAAAGTTTCCTGGTGAACAACCCGGAACCAGCGGTCCTTGGGTCTCTGCAGAACCGCCCAGGCAGAGTCAGGAGGTTTCTGATGCAGAGTTCATATCGGCAAGAGGAGAAACTAAACAGAACTTCAGAATAAACCGGACATCTCAGAGGAAACAATTCCAGCCTTGGCTTCTCCAAACCGGAACAGGTGGTCAGGTCCGATACGGGTCTTTTACCTGGTTCTCCCCGCAGATATCGGCGCTTTTATTCTGAAAGCCTCCTCGGTCTGCTCGTATTCACGCTGCGCAGCTTCAGCCCCGGTCCCCCGCTGCCATGCAGCTTGTGTCTTGAGCAGGAAGTCCCCCGGGACCGACCCTGCGGTCGTCCGTGGCGCCGCCTGCTGCTGCTGCTCCTCCAGCTAGCTGCAGATGTTTCCTCCCCACCGCTGCTGTCTCTCTTTCCCGTCTGCCACGACAGCCGGACCCCGCCTGCAGCAGCGGGCAGCAGCAGGGAGTGGGGCGCGTCCGGCAATGCGGGGGGAGGGGCTTGTTCCTGCGGGGGGAGGGGCTTGTCCTGCGGGGGGAGGGGCTTGATCTTCCCGGCCCGGTCTGGGGTCTCGGCGGGGACGGCACACGGAGGGCGTCGTGGTTGCGCAGTGCTCCCAGGCCTCCTCCAGCTGCTCCACCTCCTGGAAGCAGCACTGCAGCCCCACCAAGGTGAAGAACCAATGGGAGGAGCCGGAGGCGGGGCCTGCGTCTCGTCGTCACGGTGACCCGCCCAGCCAGCTATGTGCTGCAGCCCTCTTGGCGTTGAGCAGCGGACCCAGAGCCTCCTGGAACCGGCCGCCCTGGACGGCAGAAGAAGAAAAAAAAAGACGCTGAATTCTCCCAGCATGCAACAGCAAACAGAACACGGCGCCAGAAGATGGCGGACGACGATGCCCCAGCTCGCAGAACGAGACCAGGAGAGACGGAAGGTTCTGCAGAACCTCAGATGGAGATCCAGCAGCTAACGTTCTCCTGATCGGTTCCTCTCCGTTCCTCGAGCTTCACAGCTTAACTTTAATAACCAGAGCTGCACGTAAAAAATCGATACAAAGATTAATATCAATGTTTTTAAAAACAATTTAATATCTATATTCTGGCTTTCAGTATGGATACACCTCCCAGCCCCTAGGGGGCGTTATCACAGCACACCATCACTGTTTTACCAGGATTACAGGAAAAATCAGACGTTTGGGCACATTGTTTGGTTTCTGTGATACAATGCACTTAAAATAAATGCACTTTATGTTCCTGTTAACACTCAGAGGTCAATAAAATTAAAACATAAATATAATATTTTGGCTGGTTTTGGTGATTTGAATCACTTGAGCATTAATTTGAAAGTGATAAATATCGATATTTGAGTCACATCAAATCAAGCTGAGCTTATGTATGCAGAAACCGTATTGAAATCGTATCATTTTAGATAATTCTCAGCCCCTAATATAACCTTCCAGGGATCAAACGGCTGGATTTACATCACACAGAAAACTGGCAGCTAAATGTCGCTAAAATTTAGTTGAGACGTTCCTCCAAAAGTTAAAATGATTGATTAACACCGACAAACCTCAGACTGGCCGCTTTGCAAAGACCCGCCCCTGCTCTCTCTCTGATTGGCTAATGCTCAGGCTCTGCCAGGTTTTCATTGGTTGAGAGCAGCTTCAGTTTAAAACCTTGAATAAAAAGTCTGAACAGAACCAAGTGGGTCTCATTTTCCAAAAGAACTTTAACCCGCGCACAAAATCCACTGAACTGTCGACGTTCTGCAGAACTTAGTGGGTTCTACGCCGTCTGGCAGCAGCTGGAACACGGAGACTCAGACCTGGACGAGTCCAGAAAACCCGATCCAGCGGCTTTAGGGCTCAGCTCATCCGGTTCTGCCCGGATCTCAGGGTTCTGCAGAGGTTCCCGGGTCACGCTGGAACCCGGCTGAAGAAGCAGCTACCTGATGAGCAGCTGGGCGTCCTGCAGGTCGCTCAGGTAAAGAACTGCCGCACGCAGGGCGCCCCCCGCAGGACGGGCAGGGAACACAGGTGAGACGGTACTGCTCGAAGGCGCGGCTGCGGCTTGGCGATGGTCCTCAGCCGTGAAGTTCCTGCGCAGCTTTCTTCCCTACGGACAAATGAGAAAAAATTTAAAAAAAACTGGATAAAAGCTGTTAAATTAAAATCAAATGCTAAAACAAACATATGTGAATGTCTATAAATTATAAAACATGTAAAGTGAATAAACAGGATACTACATAGACATATTAAAAACTTTCTAAATTAGTTTATTTATTTTATTTATTAATTCTTATCCATTACGTTTAACTTTGTGATAAATTTTGTGATAAAGTTATTACCTTTACCTACTGTATTTATTTTATTCAACCATATTGATTTAATATAATTTATTTTCCATTTATTGTTATTTTATTTATTATTGGTTTAAAGTTTAATTCCCCATTTTAAACAGAACACCGTGCTATACAAATAAACCAAATTAAATAGTCTTAAAATAAAAACTTTCAGGTGTTTTATCGTACACGTGAATATTTCTGAAATGTATCGTCTATTTTATTTCTATAATTTATTTATGATGGACTCATTTATCTGCACTTATTTAACTAAAATATTGGGTAAATTATTCTCCAGCAATCAACTGAAACATTGAAGCGGGACGTCAGACGCTGACGCACGGCGCTTCGCTTACGTGGGAAGGAGACGCGCTCCATCTGGTCGCCGTGGTTACGCCTCAGGGTGGCGTGGAGGCGCTGGAAGTCGGAAGAAAGAGTTAGCGGCGCGTGATTGACGGCGGGGGTCTTGTCGCTTGCCGCGGACTTGGATCACGTGGACGGTGTAAGTAGCTTGCGGGGACAGAAGCAGCTGAGTCGGACCTGCTGGGGTCACGGACGCCTCAGAAACCGGCGCCGCCCAGAAACTGACCACGTATTTAGGAGCCGCCGTCCGTCACCACGCTGGCGTCCGTCCACCCTCGAACATCAGGCCGTCCGCCTGCCGCCGCACGCCGTGGCCGGGACCCGCCCCTCCCAGCCCACGCAGGCTCCTCCAGCTGTCCTGAAGCTGCCGCGTCAGCCATGGAGGAGGGGGCGGTGCCACCTGGGGACACGCCCACCGGGCCTGGGCATCTAGAGGAGAACCCAGACAGAACCAGATCGGACCTTTAGAACCCTCCATCTGACCCAACCAGAACCAGAAATCCCTTTAGAGATGCAGCTGCTTCCTGTGTCACCTGTAACATACCTGTGTCACAGGTATGTTACAGGTGACACAGGTTGTATGTTCAGTGACCTGGGGTAATGTTACAGGTGACACGGTATGTCACAGGTGACACAGGTAAGTTTACAGGGTCACAGGTATGTCACAGGTGACACAGGTATGTTACAGGTGTCACAGGTATGTATGTTCACCGTGACACGGGTATGTTACAGGTGACACAGGTATGCATGTCACAGGTTGACACAGGTATGTATGTCACAGGTGACACAGGTATTTATGTCACAGGTGACACAGGTATGTATGTCACAGGTGACACAGGGTAATTCACAGGTGACACAGGTATGCATGTCACAGGTAAACACAGGTATTGTAAGTCCACAGGTGACACAGGTATGTCACAGGTGACACAGGTATGTCACAGGTGACACAGGTATGTCACAGGGTGACACGGGTATGTCACAGGTGTCACAGGTATGTCACAGGTGACACAGGTATGTCACAGGTGACACAGGTATGCATGTCACAGGTGACACAGGTATGTATGTCACAGGTGACACAGGTATGTATGTCACAGTGACACAGGTATGTATGTCACAGTGGGACACAGGTATGTATGTCACAGGTGACACAGGTATGTATGTCACAGGTGACACAGTATGTCACAGGTGACACGGTATGCATGGTCACAGTAACACAGGTATGTATGTCACAGGTGACACCAGGTATGTCACAGGTGACACAGGTATGTCACAGATGACACAGGTATTGTCACAGGTGACACGGGTATGTCACAGGTGTCACAGGTATGTCACAGGTTGTCACAGGTATGTCACAGGTGACACGGGTATGTCACAGGTGACACAAGGTATGTCACAGGTGTCACAGGTAATTCACAGGTGTCACAGGTATGTTAACAAGGTGACACAGGTATGTCACAGGTATGTCACGGTGACACAGGGTATATGTTACAGGTGACAGGGTATGTTCACAGGTGACAAACGGGTATGTCACAGGTGACACAGGTATGTCACAGGTGAACACGGGTATGTCACAGGTGACACAGGTATGTCACCAGGTATGTCAACAGGTGACACGGGTATGTATGTAACAGTGACACGGTATGTATGTTACAGGTGACACGGGTATGTCACAGGTGACACACGGTATGATGTCACAGGTGAACGGGTAAATGTCACAGGTGACACGGGTATGTCACAGGTGACACAGGTATGTCACAGGTGACACACAGGTGTGTATGTTACAGGTGTCACAGGTGTCACAGGTATGTCACAGGTGTCACAGGTATGTCACAGGTGACAAAGGTATGTCACAGGTATGTCACAGGTGAACACGGGTATTATTGTTACAGGTGACATAGGTATGTATGTTACAGGTTGTCACGGAATTTTGTTACAGCTGTCACAGGTATGTTACAGGTGTCCACGGGTATGTTACAGCTGTCACAGGTATGTTACAGGTTGTCACAGGTATGTCACATGTTCACAGGTATGTTACAGGTATGTTAACAGGTTACGGGTGTCACTGGTATTACAGGTATGTCACAGGTGACACGGGTATGTTACAGGTGACACAGGTGTATTACAGGTGACACAGGTCGTCTGATCCAGTCCCAGAAACCTGAACCTTTCAGAGTAGACGAAGGTCACCTGTGCTGCTGAGCCCTCCTCCATCGACTCCCCCAGGTAGTCCGAGTCGCTGTTCCTCGCCTCCTTCCCTCGGTTCCCAACTCTCCGCCGTGGAAGCACAGCGTTCCCCTTGAGGCGCTCCGTCACGCACTCCTCCTCCTCCTCCAGCTCCGCCTCCCACCACTCCTTGGTGAGGCCCTCCCTCCTCCGGTCCGCGCTCCCCCCTCCTGCTCCGCTCCCCTGGCCCGTCCTTAAACAGAGAGCGCTTCGGCGGTCCAGGAGCCGCGCTGCCATGGCGCCACCTGCTGGAGACGGGCATTTTAGAGACACCTGACACTTCAACCTGCTTTCACCTTCTTTTTCCTCCAGCTCACCTGGAAACGTCCCCCAGGTCTGTAAACAGACCAAATATCCTCCTGAACAGCAATCCCCCACACTTTCCCTCATTACAAGTACAGAAAAGTCTGATATGCCATCAATAAAACTAATAAAAGTAATAAATTTAATTTAGATAAATGCAGATTAACCTGAAACTGGTTCACCTCTTAGTAACGGGGAAAGTCGTTAGGCTCTGTTATTGGTTTTACCTGATATCTAAACCATAATGATCCTTTTTTTAAGCAGAATATAAATCTTAGAGCGTTCCTTCTTCTCCTGACGTTTGAATTGAGGAAAACTTTCTGGATGGGAAGAGAAACGTCTTCAAACTTCAGGGAAAA